>NC_142932.1:64512389-64614889 GCF_046866305.1 Octopus bimaculoides | reverse complement strand
TCCTTTTGTGTTGATCTACGCCACGAGTTCTTAGGCCTACCCCTCTTTCTATATCCATCCGGATTCCACTGTAAAGCACTTTTTGCTGCATTTGGCGCATCCTTTCTAATTGTTCTACCAATCCACTTCCACTCTTTCTTAAATATTTGCTCTCTAATCGGAACTTGATTTGTTCTTTGCCATAGCTCCATATTGCTTATGTGTTTGGGCCATCTGATTTTAAGTATACTACGCAAGCACCTGTTGATGAATGATTGTATTTGCTTATTTGACTTAACTGTTGTTCGCCATGTCTTAGCCCCATACAATAACACTGCTTTTACGTTAGTGTTAAAAATTCTCATTTTGTTCTTTATTGAAATTACACTTGCGCTCCGTACTTTTTTTAACAGTTGAAAAGCGGTCCTTGCTCTATTTATTCTCGTCCTAATATCTTCGTCGGTGCCGCCTGAGAACGTTATCTTACTACCTAAATACGTAAACTCGGCTACATCCTCTAGTTCACTGGTTTCTAATTCAATACATTAACTGTTTTCTTCATTAACGCGACTTTCAATCCTAGTTTGGAAGCTATTACTTCTAATTTTGACGTTTTATTTTGCATTTGGCTATATGTTTGTGAAAGTAGCGCCATATCATCTGCAAAGTCTCTCAAAGCCCAACCCCTCGTCCTCGTCTGTCTCGCATACTCAGTATAAAAAGGAAATAAAAATAATTTCAGTTATCTCTCTTTCTTTCTTTCTTTCTCTCTCTCTCTCTCTCTCTCTCACACATACACATACCAGCAACATTACATACACACACACATGCCAACTTCAAAAGAAATCGCGCGCTCTCTATCTCTTTCGCGTCCTTTCCCACTTCCCTAACCCAACACTTTTTACGGAAAATGCCGAAGTGATGTAAATAAACACGCGTGGTTTCTGGACTGGTATCATCAGTGGAAGCTTAAAGACCCTGCAAATGGACAAAGACTTAGAGACAAGTTACTTGAAGCATTTAACGAAATAGAAGGGGATATAGCATCATACAACGTGGAAGACAATTGGAGATTTCTGCGGGACAACCTGTTGAAAGCCACCGACCAGATCTGTGGGTGGTGTAAGGTCCCCTCTCGACCCAGAGTAACGTGGTGGTGGAACAAGGAGGTAGACAGGGCTATTAGACAAAAGAAACAGGCTTGGAAGGACTGGAAGAACGGTGGTAGCAGGGAATTGTACCAATGTACCAGAAGGGAGGCTAGGCGACAGGTTTATTTAGCCAGAGGGGAAGCAGACAAGAAAAGATTTGCCAATGTTCTGCGCCGTGAGGACCAAAGACTCGAGGTATTTCGTGTTGCAAGACAGTGTAGGAGAGAAAATAGTGATGTCGTAGGAGAGAAATGTGTTAGCATGGATGATGGTACGCTTGCACTGAATGAGGATGCAAAGAAAGAGGTCTGGAGATGCCACTACGATAGATTGCTTAATAAAGAGAATGAATGGGAGGAAGAGAACCTGCCGTATGTCGACCCAATAGAGGGACCAGCTATCCGAGTTGATAGTACCAGGGTAGATAAAGCAATTAAGAGTATGAAGACCGGGAAAGCCCCCGGCCCATCAGGAATCACTGCAGAGATGCTCAAAATATCTGGCAGTGTTGGCTATAGCCTAGTCACCCGTATTACGAACCAGGTGATACACGAAGGAGTCATACCCAATGACTGGTGTAGCAGCATCATAGTCAACTGCTACAAAGGTAAAGGTGACGCTTTAGATACAAATAATTACAGAGGCATCAAGCTGTTAGATCAGGTTATGAAAGTTACAGAGAGGTTCATAGCCCAACTAATTAGGGAGCGAATCAATTTAGATGAGATGCAGTTTGGGTTCGTGCCAGGTAAAAGCACTACTGATGCCTTATTTCTAGTAAGACAGCTGCAGGAGAAATACCTAGCCAAGGATAAACCTCTGTACCTGGCTTTCATTGACATGGAGAAAGCCTTTGACAGGGTCCCCCGATCCCTTATCTGGTGGTCAATGAGGAAACTTGGGATGGAAGAATGGTTAGTGAGAGCTGTGCGAGTCATGTACAGAGATGCTGTCAGTAAGGTGAGGGTTGGAAATGAGTACAGCAATGAATTCCGGGTAGAGGTAGGGGTCCACCAAGGTTCCGTCCTCAGCCCCCTCCTATTTATTATAGTCCTTCAGGCAATCACAGAGGAGTTCAAGGCAGGTTGCCCCTGGGAGCACCTCTATGCTGATGACCTTGCACTAATTGCAGAGTCACTATCAGAACTAGAAGAGAAGTTTCAGGTGTGGAAGCAAGGTCTAGAATTGAAGGGCCTTAGAGTCAACCTAGCTAAAACCAAAATCCTAATAAGTAGGAAGGTAGATAAAACACAAACCCCTTCAGGTAGATGGCCCTGCTCAGTATGTAGAAAAGAAGTAGGTAGTAACTCTATAAGATGTACCCGTTGCAAGCTATGGACACATAAGAGGTGCAGCAACATCAAAGGCAGGTTAACTAGGAAGTTAGTTTTTGTTTGTGGCAGATGTTCAGGTTCAATAAAGACTGTAAACAAACAGGAAACAACTTCTACCTCATTCCAGGGTGAAAAACTAGAGGTAGTCGATAGCTTCCGCTATCTGGGTGACCAAGTTAGTAGTGGGGGTGGGTGCGCTGAAAGTGTAGCTGCTAGAATAAGAATAGCCTGGGCAAAGTTTAGAGAGCTCTTACCCCTGCTGGCGACAAAGGGGTATGACGCATGTGTACGAACAGCCATGCTACATGGCAGTGAAACATGGGCTGTAACTGCTGAGGACATACGTAAGCTCGCAAGGAATGAAGCCAGTATGCTCCGTTGGATGTGTGATGTCAATGTGAATACCCGTCAGAGTGTAAGTATCTTGAGAGAAAAGCCGAACATTAGAAGCATCAGTTGTGGTGTGCAAGAGAGACGATTGCGCTGGTATGGACATGTGGTGAGAATGGATGAGGATAGCTGCGTGAAAAAGTGCCACACCCTAACAGTTGAGGGAACCCGTGGAAGAGGTAGGCCCAGGAAGACCTGGGCTGAG
Source organism: Octopus bimaculoides (assembly GCF_046866305.1). NCBI lineage: Eukaryota > Metazoa > Mollusca > Cephalopoda > Octopoda > Octopodidae > Octopus > Octopus bimaculoides. The sequence continues at coordinate 64,611,830 of NC_142932.1, read as the reverse complement.
GTGGTGAGGCAAGACCTTCGTACATTGGGCCTCACCGAGGCGATGACTACTGACCGAGACCTTTGGAAATGTGCTGTGCGTGAGAAGACCCAGCAAGCCAAGTAAGATCGTTGCCAGTGCCCCTGGACTGGCTCTTGTGCGGGTGGCACATAAGATGCACCATTTTGAGCGTGGCCGTTGCCAGTACCGCCTGACTGGCTTCCGTAGTATTTTCGAGCGAGATCGTTGCCAGTGCCCCTGGACTGGCTTGTGCAGGTGGCACATAAGATGCACCATTTTGAGCGTGGCCATTGCCAGTACTGCCTGACTGGCTTCCGTAGGATTTTCGAGCGAGATCGTTGCCAGTGCCCCTGGACTGGCTTGTGCGGGTGGCACATAAAAGACACCATTTCGAGCGTGGCCGTTGTCAGTATCGCCTGACTGGCCTTCGTGCAGGTGACACGTAAAAGCACCTACTACACTCTCTGAGTGGTTGGCGTTAGGAAGGGCATCCAGCTGTAGAAACTCTGCCAAATTTAGATTGGAGCCTGATGTTGCCATCCGGTTTCACCAGTCCTCGGTCAAGTCGTCCAACCCATGCTAGCATGGAAAGCGGACGTTAAACGATGATGCTGATGATCGAAAGATCGCCGAAAAATAGATACTACTGTTAGAAAACAATTGTTGATAAATAATTCGTAATAACGGATTTAAAAAAAAAAATTAATATATGGGTCAGAGAGTTATAGTGTAGGAGGAGATAATGCTAAATGTATATTCAGGAAAATATTATTCTTGGGGAGTAAACACGTATACATTTACACATACATACATATACACAGGCCAAAAAACACACACATACACTCAAACCTACATATATAGACTAACACATACACACAAAAAAACACATGCAAGTATATATGGAAAAATGTATACATATACACACAAAGATATACATATAGATACGTACACAAAAAATAAAAATGTGTAAAAAATACACACACTTATATACATTATTATATATCTATATATAGATATATACACACATACACATGTACATACATATACTCACATGCAAGCATATGCATATAGACCCATATATACATATACATGTATATACATTTATATACATGCAAATGTGGGCATAAAAGTATATATGTATATGCATGTACAAATGTATAATAATAGCATATTATATGACAAACGAAAAAGAATTAGCTATATGAGTAATAAGTAAAAAAAATGGGATATAATATACACCAAAAAAATTCAATATTAAGGAATAAACTTGGATATCAGGAGAATAAAATAAAACAAAAATGAAAATATCAAAGAGATCAGGAAAAATTAGTTATGAAAATTAATAAGTAGTAATAATTATAATGGGTGAGAGAAGTGTATTTAAGAGCATACTGTGAAAAAAATAAAAAGTCTATAAAAAATACAACCTACTAAAAAATATATGTGTGTGTATATATTTAAAGTAGTGGTTAGAATATTTAACTGATGTATTTAGTAAAGGGGGAAGAAAAGTGAATTTCTGGTAGAGGTTATATAATTAATAAAAAAGTGTGAAAAGGTAATAAAATATTAGGGGTGGGGAATAGCCTATGAATAACCAGGCATTGTAAAATAATTAATATAGAAGTTATTAAATAATAGAACACATAGATAAAGGTAGTATATATGTAAAGGTGGAGTATTATACGAAGAACTAAGGAGGGTAATTAGAATAAGATCAAGTATGAGGAAGTGGGGGTGGTGGAGAAAACTTATTTAAGGTTAATAAAAAGAAATATGACATATGTTTACAAGAAAAAACTTTTTCATCTCTTGAATTCAATAGAGAGTTATTCATTTTCATAATATGTTTTTTTATGTTCAAGGCATAAAAAATATATCTTGTTGCTAAGCCTATAAGAAGGAGCTGATTTTGTAATATGTTGTCTCTTTTCAGCCCATTTAAAAAGTACCTTTGAATTGTTGGGCTACACGCTGTGTTTGAAGAGACCTATTGAGTCAAGTAAAATCAAAATCAAAATCAGTCACAATCAAATGGAAATTGTAGTTGTGCCACAATTTCAGGATGGCAGGCCCCTTAAATTTCCTGTTATGGTCCTTGCTATCATTTATCCTGCAAGTGGAAACAGGGATACTAGCATCACTGTATTAAATTGGGAGAATATTGCATATTTAGGGAGAAGTCAGCTAGCTAATGATTATTGCTAATAGGTGGACCTAATCTACAACAGTATTTAGTCAAGAACTGGGCCAATTAGCACAAGAAAAATCTGCACTCTGAAAGTCGACACGAGTTAATTAAAATATTGTTGATTATTTAAATATTGAAGCAGTCAGACATGAAAAATGTATGAATTTAGAATAACTCAACATGAAGGTTGTTTTATCTTTCAGGTGATTTAGGTCCTGTTTATGGATTCCAGTGGCGTCATTTTGGTGCCGAATACCAAAATATGCACTGTGATTATGTATCAAAAGGAGTCGACCAATTGAAACAAGTTATAAATCAGATTAAGAGCAATCCAAATGATCGTCGAATAATCATGTCTGCTTGGAATCCATGTGGTTTGTATAGCTATTTTACTAATTTTCTGTTGCTTCATTTATCTTTCTTAAGATGTTTCACTGTAGGGATAAAGGGTTTGTTATTGTAATTATGATACTCACATTAGATGTGGAATATCCACAAATAAATACCATATATCTATCATGTCTCTTATAATTTTCATAATTTTAAAGATAAACTGCTTGAAGATAGATTTCAAAATTATATCATATTGTGTTACCATAGATGTCTCTTTTTCTTTTTTAACTTTAGTAAAAAATAAAACAAATGAAAAAACATGACATAAAACTAAACATGACATAATTTGAATCTTTTTTCTGGGCTTGGAATACACAGTACATGCTCTCTCTCTTTCTCACATGCACACACAGCAATTGATTGACTATGTAGCACAAGTTGGTCACGTCAGTACTTAGTCTACAGGCTTGTCATCTCAGTACTTAGTCATTGTAAACAAAAATATGTAGTTAATGCTGTATGCAAAGACAGAAATGCTTGCTTATCCCTTTAGTGTTCAAACCGGCCGTAACCGGCCAAATTAATTCCCCTTTATTTGTTCAAGCCGGCTGTATCCGACTGCTCTACGAAATAAACAAATCATGTTATTCAATAAAAAATAAACAAATCACGTTATTCAATTCTCGTAACATTTGAGATAGTGCGAAATGAAGCCTTTCCCATCTTTATTCAAGTATAAATACTGTGAAATTGTTTAGACTACATGGTTTTTTTCAACGTTTGAAGAGAAGTGTGTACCTTAGTTGTTGAAGAAATGGTGTCAGCAAGTAGCGATTCTGACTTTGAAGGTCTTACTCTTGACGATATAGAAAATATAAATGAAAACAAAAGTATTTTGTCTTTGGATGAATATGATATCGATATTAGTGATTATTTGTCGGACAAGGAAGATTTTGAGAACGAAAGTGATGAAAATGATATCGTAAACATGGCAATGTGGTCAAAGATTACAACACCAATCACTATTCCTGATTTCACAGAAAACACTGGTCCACAACACAATTTACCTCCTGATGCACAACCATTGGACTATCTATTTTTATTTTTACCAGAAAGTTTTTCTGAAAATGTTATGGAGGAAACAAACAAATATGCGCAACGTTTAATTTCTGTTCGTGGAAGAGATGATCCACTATGGCAGCCAACTTATCCTGCGGAAATGAGAGCGTTTTTCACAATTAATACAATGTTTGGTGTTAAACAGCTTCCTCAATTGTGGAACTACTTGAGTCCTGATATAAGGTATGGCAATCCTTATATCTCAAGTATAATGTCAAAAACGAGGTATTCGAACATATCTCAGTATTTGCATTTAACTGATTCTGCTAATGCCCCCAGTAAAAACGACCCAAACTACGATCCCCTGTACAAAGTACGTCCTGTAATTGATTTACTTGTTAATAATTATGAAGCTGTGTATCTATTGGGGAAAAATCTCAGTGTAGATGAAGCCATGATAGGCTATAAGGGCAGAGTACATTTTCGGCAGTACATGCCTGCCAAACCTACTAAATGGGGGATCAAGGTATGGGAAGTTTGTGAATCAGAGACTGGATATTGTGTAAACTTCGATGTTTACATGGGTAAAAAATATAATGGAAACATACTGCATGGATTGGGACATGATGTTGTATGGGCTCTTACTGGACCATTTCACCATCAGCACCGATGCCTCTATTTAGACCCTTTTTTTTTCTTCAGTGGCTTTGGCAGAAAATCTTGCCTGTGTAAGTATTTACACATGCAGTACTGTTATGGGAAACTGTAAAGGTTTATCCCGTGAAATGAAAACAAAATTTAAAAAAAGAGGGGACATTTTACAAATGCAAAAAGAAAATTTTTTAATTCAAAGACAAAAGACAGATTTTATTTCTGTCTTCTAATGAACAACCTGGTGTTGGTGCTGAGGGGAAACTGCTAGTGAATATTTGTTATAACAAATATATGGGTGGGGTTGATTAATCCGATGAATATTGGGCATGTTACCTAGTTGGTCGACATGGGAAGAAATGGTGAAGGTACATTTTGTGGTTTCTAGTTAATTTAACTATTGTAAATTCATATATTGTATATGTAAAAAGTTCCAAACGTACCTCTGCCACCAAAGGACTACGACCACTTGAAATTCCACATCTCAGTTACGTGAGGGCTTTTCTTCTAGAAAACACAGAACTGGGAGAAAAGCAAAATTAACTGAGGTGGATATCAACAGAAAATATTGACTTTCATAAAGTTGAAAAAATAAATGGAAGGAAAAAAGTTTGCAGACTGTGTTCGCTGCAAAAAAAAGGAAAACTGCAAAAGGGTATCAGATAGAAACTTCGTACATGTGTTCCTTTTGCAAAGTGCCCTTGTTTAAAGGGGCTTTGGACAGTTTCATGACAGAAATATGTCATAATTATATAATTTTGTATATTCCTTTTCATTTTATTATAAATAATATGTGAAAGTGAGAAATATTAATTTTCAGTATGTTACACACTTGTATTCAACTTTGTCTTACCTGTTAATGAGATTTTTTTTATTAGATGCATTCTGTTACATAAATGAATTTGTTAAATTGTATAAGAGTACATAGCCAATGGTATATTGACTAGTAAAAGAGTTTTGTACTTTATTTTCAACGAAAACGTTTGAATGAAATATAGAAAAAGAATAAAATCTTGTACCGATTGCACCTTGAAAAAGTAAAATTGTTGGCGGTTGACATCTGGGATAACTTTAGTAACAAATCAAACAGGTGAGATATATTAAAAATATGAATTTTAGTGTTTACTCTTTTACTTGTTTCAGTCATTTGACTGTGGCTGTGCTGGAGCACCACCTTTAGTCGAGCAAATCGACCCCAGGACTTATTCTTTGTAAGCCTAGTACTTATTCTATCGGTCTCGTTTGCCAAACCGCTAAGTTACGGGGATGTAAAAACACCACCATCGATTGTCAAGCGGTGTTGGGGGGACAAACACAGACACACAAATATACACACACACACACACATATATATATATATATATATATATATATATATATATATTTATATATATATATATATATTTAATTATATGTATTTCTATCTTAATGAATAAAAATTCTTCGGATAGAATAAATGGGTTAATAGAAACCAATGTAGCAAAGAACACAAAATAACTGTGGTGTAGTTCCTGTTTTTAAGGCAGGATCTCCTTGAAATTTTGGGTATTTGAGTATACTTAAAAATTTAAGGAATGGAGAAAACGCATGTTATAATTGCATACTTTATTCCTACATATGTATGTGTTGTCCAACCCACTATCCGGTAGCGTCCAATTCTCTAACGGTTTTTTTCAAATGAATCACGTCATAACCTTATCCATCTATTGTTTTCATACTCGGTCATAATGTCTTACGTTTAAGATGATTCCCATGCATTCCCTGAAGAGAAGGTTACAATTTTAATATCACAGATCCCTATGGATCACATAGGTTGTAATCCTTTGAAACATATGTAGGAATAAAGTATGCAATTATAACATGCCTTTTCTCCATTCCTTAAATTTATATATATATATATATATATATATATATATATATATATATATATACATATATACGACAGGCTTCTTTCAGTTTCCGTCTACCAAATCCACTCACAAGGCTTTGGTCGGCTCGAGGCTACAGTAGAAGACACTTGCCCAAGATGCCACGCAGTGGGAATGAACCCGGAACCATGTGGTTGGTAAGCAACCTACCTGTTAATTAAATTTACCTGCCCATGAAAGTCAAATTTAGTCAGAAAGATCAGCTAAAATTATGTAACTATGAACCACTGGTATATAAGCACCCATTTATAAAATTTCAAATTTGTATGTAGAAAATTAACAAAGTTACATGCAAATATTGTGGACACCCCACTTGAACCTGAATAAATCAAAATTAATGTGAACAGATAAGCATTACATTTGACAAATTAATCTGAACAATAAAGGGTTAAACAGAATTCATTTTTGTAAGAAAGCAAACACAGATGTGATGATATGCAGTATCATGAATTTATATATATAGGTGCAGGAGTAGCTGTGTGGTAAGTAGCTTGCTTACCTCACACCTGTTAGGACGTGTTTTTTCTGCCAGCCGGTAAGAACTTTTGCTGCCATTGTTGGCTTTGTTATAATTGTTATCACTGTTGTTCCGTGAAGGATTGCCATTACTGAACAGTTGAACCGTATTTTTTCCCGTTTTTACCGTGAAATATTTCAAAAATATATACATTGACTTTGTTGGCCATTGTGGCATCTTTATTTTTAAATTTTATTGCCAAAAAAAAAAAAACAGTGAATAGTCTTTTTAGATTATTCTGTGCCCCTCTCCTTAACGGGGATGGAATTTGAAACATCTTTGTCCTCTTTTAGAAGAGAACATTTTTTCTCAGTTTGAAAAATATTTTTTCATAGGTTTCCCTGTTTAAAAATATTTCTTCATAGGATTCCCAGTTTGTGTTAAAAACTGCTATTATGTCTATTGAATTTATTTCGTAAAAGGAGTCCACGTGGACAGTGAAAAGTATCTCGCTTACCTAACACCTGTTCGGAGTTTTTTTTTTTTTCTGTCTGCCGGTAAGAATTTTTGCTGCCATTGTTCACTTTGTTATAGCTATTATTGCTGTTGTTCCGTGAAGGATTGCCATTACTGAACTGTTGAACCATATTTTTTCCCAGTTTTATCCGGAAATATTTCAAAAATATATACATTGACTTTGTTGACCATTGTGGCATCTTTATTTTTAAATACTATTGCCAAAAAAAAAAAAAAAAACTGTGAATAGTCTTTTTAGAATGTTCTGTGCCCCTCCGGAGGAGAACATTTTTTTTTTCACAGCTTGAAAATTATTTTTTCATAGGTTTCCCGGTTTGCGTGGGAAAAATATTATTAGGTCAATTCAAGTTATTTTGCAAAATGAGTCATTCGTTGAGAATGAAAACATGGCGAAAAAATATTCAGCGGTTGCCGAAGTGGCAACTGAAAATATCGAAATCGATATAAACAAGCTCGGTGAGCTGTTTAAAAGATTGAAGCAGGAGGGTGCTGATATAAAAATATCACCCTCAGCTTCGGTTATTAATACGGAGAAACGGATCGTGATTTTTAAAACCTTTTGTCCAAAAGACAAAAGGTTTAAACATTTCGAAAAAGATACCATCGAAAAATGCCTGTCCCCGATTTGGAGAGACATAGTTTATATCGCCAGGGGACGGGCATATGGAGTCATAGAGGTTCGTTTCTCAGGGGAAGAGGTGGCCCGAGGGCACTCGGTGTGTCCCCTAAAAACGAAAGAGGTGATACTTCTTCCGACCTACATGGGTCGCAGAATATCAAGAGTAAAAATATCAGAAGTCGACCCTGTAGAGGTGGTGGCTGCCCTGTTGTTCAACAGGGCAGAAAAAATAAACATATTACAAGTATCATGCTCTTCCCCGCAATATCGGCTGGGAAGAAGCATCAACATCCTTATTCAGGGGACACAAGAAGACCTTCAGGAACTTCCCGAAAGGGTGCTCGTGGGTGAGAATGTGGCCCTTAAGGTACAGGTTGAGGGCAAAAAGGGTCACATTCAAGTGGATTGTCCGGAAGTAAAGAAAAGAAGAGAAGGAGCACAGACACCAGGCCCTTCAGAAAACCCCCCAAAAAACCCCATCCTCACAAATTCATCGACCCCCGACACTAACAAAAAATCCCACTTCCTCTGTTTCGGTGCCTACCCCACAACAAACTGGAAAAATTACCCAGTCCCCGCATACGCCCCCACACTACCCCCCCCCCCCCTGTGAAAATTGCGGCACCACCTGAACTCAATATAACTCCCCCAGAAAACAGCATGGCAACATCAGAGGGAGAGTTTAGAACTGTGGAAAAAAATAGGAAAAAAAGAACACATGAACTGTCCCTGTTCACATCCCCTACAAAAAATAAAAACAACACAGACAAGACACCACAGACACCCAAAAAATCCCGCCCAGCTGACCCAGAAAAAAAAAGAAGGAAAAAAAAATTATTATGATGATGACATGAAAAGCGAACTTGTGTTGATCGAGTTCGATACGAGAGACGACTATATCAGGGACGTAGTGTTGCCACACCACACTACAAGACTTTATAAACAACTGGAGGGACACAAGCAAAGATGTGCCTGGATTGGCAAAGAAACATTCAGGCAGCTGAAGGCTTGGCACCCGAAATCAATCAGGAAATTGGACAAGTTGCCAAAATACTTAGAGAAGGAGGAAAGGGGAGGGGCTGACAAGCGCATGGCGAGATCGGCGCCAACCTCTCCGGTAAAACGTAAGTAGAACCTTTTCTTCTTTCAAATGGCCTCTCTTAACATTGGATGTTTAAATGTGCGTGGTCTGTGTTCAAAGTGGAAGCAGGCATGTTTCCTTGACGACTTCAGATCGCACGATATACATGTGATGGTTGCTACAGAGATCAAGCTGGACAGTCTACGAACCTTCTCCCCCCTCCTGAATGGCTATGAGAAAATCATGTCTCCTGGCCAGACCAGGGGACGAGGGGGTGTAGTGTTATTGATCCAAAATGGCTTGGCTCTGCAGACAAGTACAGTCTATGTGGACCCGGAAGGTGGGCTGGTCGTCCTTGATGTGACATACAGTAGTAAGGCCTTCAGGCTGATCGGACTCTATGCACCATGCGCTAGAGGTTTCCAAACTGACTTTTATTGGCGCCTAGAGGGCTTTCTCGTGACGTCGAAGACATTAGTGGTGTTAGGGGACTTCAACACTATTGTTGACGCTCGCATCGATAACGTCGGCTCAGTTGATAGAAAAGTGAACTCATGTCTCGTCGATCTGCTTAAGCGATTTCAGCTGGCAGACCGTTACAGGCTTGAACATCCGAACATGCCACAGTGGACCTGGATGAGTGGCGACGGAAGGTTCAAGTCTCACCTAGATAGGATAGTAATAAGAATTATAGATAAGCCTAGTTTTACTTGTCCACAACTTGTCCAAGTGTCCTACACTGATCATAGAATGGTTAAGTGTAGGTTGGACATAGATAGTACAACTAGTAGAGGACCTGGCTACTGGAAGCTGAACAAGACTATTTTGACTTGTGAGGCATACCGTAGTCGGATTAAGGAGTTAGTACAGAGGGCGTTAACCGGTACCGTGGTTAATAACCGGTGCTGGTTCGCCCTCAAAAGAGCCATTTGTTTCGAGTCTATTAGGTTTAGCAAATAGCTAAGACTAGATAGGACTAGAGTAGATGGGCAGCTAGTGAAGAACTTAGAAGAGGTGCTGAGGTTGGGCTCTGCATCCCACATTCTGGCAGCGAGAACGGCATTAGACCGTCACCTCATAGCCAAACATGAGAGGTGTAGAGTTCGGGCTAAAGTGAGAGCATTGGGCCGAAAGGGAATTAACGTTGCCGGATGGGCCCACATGGTAGAAACCCAGCGTGGCAACGACGCCACAATAAGGTCTCTTGTTATCGAAAAAGGACGCACAGTCAAGGAACGGGACGAGATGTGTGAGGCGCTTCAAGAGCACTTTACTGAGTTGTTTGGGAGGGGCTGGACGCTTGATCATGGTGAGGCCCTCAAGGACTTCCTGTCTGGTGGCCCGCGTCTCTTGGCAAGGAAGGCTGAGTGCTGTGAAGGGCCAATCACAGCCGAGGAGGTGATTGAGGTGCTGCGTGAATGCCCCAGAGACAAGTCGCCGGGTCTCGATGGTCTGCCCTATGAATTTTATAAAAGTATGCCAGACTTGTTCGGGCACCTACTGGCCAGCATTTACGCCAACAGGCAGCAGAATGGGAGAATTCCCAAGTCTGCGAGCCGGTGGGCAGTGACGTTGATGAGAAAGGACCCAAGCAAGGGGAACGAGATAGGGAACTTTAGGCCCATAACTCTGTTAAACACAGAGTGAAAGATTTTGGCCAACGTGCTAGCGAAAAGGTTGGCGCGGGTCGTGGGAGAACTTGTTGGGGAAGCACAAACTTGTGCTATCCCGGGCAGGTCGATCCACGACAATCTCCACCTTATACGCTACTCCTTAGAGAGGGTAAGGAAACTTTCTGGCTTAGCAGGAGGGGCACTGGTGCATTTAGACCAGTCTAAGGCGTTTGATAGGGTCGACCATCGGTACTTGGCGGCAGTCCTCGAGAAGGCTGGCCTAGGCCCGACCTTCCACGGTTGGATTGCTGCTTTGTACAGTGACATAGAGTCTGTTGTCAAGGTGAACAGGTTCTTTTCGAAACCGTTCAGGATCGAGTGTTCAGTTCGTCAGGGGTGTCCCCTATCCCCACTTCTGTATGTGTTGACTCTGGAGCCCTTGCTGTGGAAGTTGGAGGCACTAGGGGGAGCTCCGCTTGATCTTTGGTGTGGAAGGAGAGCTACAGCGTATGCGGATGACATCTCCATCATCGTGGTGGATGAAGGCCAGATTCCAGTGGTGGAAAAGGCCATCAAATGTTACGAGGCGGTGGCAAGGACAAGTCGGTCGGTTTGCAACTCGACACCTGGAGGGGCAAGCCGATGGCGTCCAATAACATTGTGGAGCATTGGACGCAAGGTCCTGTTAAGTTGCTCGGAGTCTGGATAGGTCCAGACCTCCAGATAGAGAAAAATTGGAGCGAGGTGGCCAGCAAGGTGACTGCTCTAACCCAGACCTACTCTGGATGGGCATTATCCTTGCTAGGAAGGGCAGAGGTGGTGCAGATGTTTATAGCATCAGTAATTACCTAGCGCCTGACCGTGGTGCCTTGCCCCGATTTGTGGCTGAACAAGTTGGAGAGAATCCTTTTCCGCTTTTTGTGGAAAGGAGGAAAACCACTTGTAAAGCGCTCTGTCTGCTGCCAGAAACCGCTGAAGGGTGGGCTAGGGATACCTTGGCTGAGGATGCGAAAATTCGCGTTAAGGTTGAGGCACCTCTGGCTTTACCTGGATGGAGAACAGGTGTGGTCACCGCACGTTCGGTTCTTCCTCCCCAAGTTAGTGTCCCTAACGGACATTGATACATGGATTAAGCAGAGACCTAAGCTGGGAGACTGGCATTTGGAGTGCCACCAGGCGCTCCAGCTACTCTCTCGGGCGGGCAATGCCGGCAGCAGGAGTTCCACCGCGGACTTTTATAGCGGGTTAGTGGAATCTATGTCAGAAGACGCCTTGGGGGACACCCTGGGCTACAATGAAAGTCAGTTGGTCAGCCTGTTTAGGAGAACGTTCGGGCCTGGGTATCTGGATAATTACCAGAAATCCCTGGCTTGGCAATATTTCCGAGCGGCGTTACCCGTTCACAACAAGCTGTCAAGGCATGGAAGTGCCATCTCGCCGACATGCCCGACATGTGAGGAAGATAGGAAAACCGTCTTTGACGCATTCGTGGAGTGTTCGGAGTTGTCAGGACTGATAGCTTTTGCAGAACAACTGTTGTCAGTGATAGGAAGAGTACAGCTATCAGCTGAGTCTATCAAGACTGTACCTCGTCCTTTCCTTAACAGGGAAAGGAAGGCCTGTTTTTTCTGCGTAGTAGCCATACTGAAAGAAACTGTATGGAAGACGCGTGTGAAAGGTATAGTGACAGGTACCTTTGTCTCTGGCCAGGGGTTGGTTAACTTTTTCAGTTACCACCTCAGTTGTAAGATCAACCTGGAAAGGAAGTGCCTGTCACGGGATATGTTTGCGAAAAGATGGAAGTCTGTGGAACACAAGCTGAGTGCGATTGGCACCAAGTAAGTTAGGTCAATTGGGAAGCAAAGGTTCTACCAGGATGGTTGGGTGCCTTCCTTCTAGATGCCTCATTGCAAAACGCAATGATTCTTGTGTCTAATTTTTACACTAATTTTTAATCATAATATTTTTGTAAAAATAACATTTAAGCTACTCCCCCTTATGTTTGTCTGTCCTTGTTCGTCCCCTCTTTGTAATGCCTTCATGGCAAATCGCTAATGAAATAAAGTAGCTTGCTTACCAACCACATGGTTTTGAGTTCAGTCCCACTGCATGGTACCTTGGGCAAGTGTCTTCTACTATAGCCTCGGGCCGACCAAAGCCTTGTGAGTTGATATGGTAGACGAAAACTGAAAGAAGCCTGTCCTATATATATATATATCATCATCATCATCATCATCATCATCATCGTTTAACGTCCGCTTTCCATGCTAGCATGGGTTGGACGATTTGACTGAGGACTGGTGAAACCGGATGGCAACACCAGGCTCCAATCTAATTTGTCAGAGTTTCTACAGCTGGATGCCCTTCCTAACACCAACCACTCAGAGAGTGTAGTGGGTGCTTTTACATGTCACCCGCACGAAGGCCAGTCAGGGGGCACTGGCAACGGTCACGCTCAAAATGGTGCATCTTATGTGCCACCCGCACAAGAGCCAGTCCAGGGACACTGGCAACGATCTCACTTGGCTTGCCGGGTCTTCTCACGCACAGCACACATACATCGTCGTCGTCGTTTAACGTCCGCTTTCCATGCTAGCATGGGTTGGACGATTTGACTGAGGACTGGTGAAACCAGACGGCCACACCAGGCTCCAATCTGATCTGGCAGTGTTTCCACAGCTGGATGCCCTTCCTAACGCCAACCACTCAGAGAGTGTAGTGGTTGCTTTTACGTGTCACCCGCACGAAGGCCAGTCAGGCGGCACCGGCAACGGCCACGCTCATCTCGCTCGAGAAACCTCATGTGTCACCCGCACAAGAGCCAGATATATATATATATATATATATATATATATATGTAATTTAGAGAAAAACCACTATTAAATAATTCAATAAAGAATTTAATTCATACCCTCCACAAAATAAATATATCATAAAAACCTTATTCAAAAAATCAATAAAAATACATAAAAGAATAACTAGTAAATGGTATAAAATGATTACGGCTATATTTTCAAATAGATAACTACTAAAACCAATTCAATTAATAATTCGATTAATAATCAAATCGGTCTACAGTTAAATCTATTTAAAAATAGTCGCTCGTCAGGTCTAAAATAAAATAAAAATAATAATAAAGAAATCAATGTACATATTGTAACTTATACTAAATATCTAAATATCTAAAAAAAAATACTTGTTTTAACAATAAATAAATAAATAATTGAAAAACATTTAGCAATATTTCTTAAAGTAAAAACGCATCTTATCGAAGAATTGCTGTAAACTAAAATTTCCAACGGAAATTTTAAATGTAATACGTAGAACTTAATGTTTATACGAAATATATCGCATGAAAATACGGCGTAAATTAAAAATTATGGAATAATGAGATAGAAATGTGTATTTAAAGCCTTAAGATGACTTAATGTATTTTAGATGTGAGAATAAGGAAAAAAATTAACTGTACTTAAAAATACTAAAGTCTAAATAACTTAAATCTAAAATGCGTAAAATACATCATATTTTATATACAAAATGAAGCTAAATTACAATAATTCAATCTATTTACATTAATTAATTAATTTATTTATTTTATAAACATCTTAGTTTAATGTTATTCTAAATATGTAATATATCCTTTATAATTTTGTGCTAATTTATACACATTCTACTACTACAAATCATAACTAGAACAATTAGTAACATAAAATAGGGTTCATATAAATACACAACTCAACTAAACTTATATAAGTAATTTAACTTAGGTCTGCATTTAATTTTTCATTCATTTAGGGAATTAATCAATTCTTTATTATCAGTTAATAATATCTCCTTAAATTCATTAGTACATAATAAACAAGAAGCACTACCTTACAAACTACCTCCCAATTTAAATTGTACATAATATTTTTAGATTTTAGTTCCCATATATATTTACTAAGGCCAGTAGAATTAATTAAATTTATTAAATTTAAGCTGAATAGGTTTCACAAAAGCAAATCAAGTAATTATTCCAATAATAATAATGATAATAATAATAATAATAATACAGACCAGAACATAATTGCACATTTAGAGATAAAAATAAATGTAAATTTAATAATAACTGTAATTTGGAGGATGTAATATTAAATGTGTAGTGACTTGGATTGATTATAATAATAGGAATGGTTATAATTTAAATACTATTTACATAGGGTCAACTTGTAATAAAATTAAATTACGGGTGGCTCAACATATGAATTCTTTTAAGAATAGAAATTTAATTAATTCCACTGGCCTTAGTAAATATATATGGGAACTAAAATCAAAAAATATTATGTACAATACATTAAGTCATCTTAACGGTTTAAATACATATTTCTATCTCATTATTCCATAATTTTTTATTTACGCCGTATTTTCACGTGATACATTTCGTATAAACACTAAGTTCTACGTATTGCGTTGAAAATTTTAGTTTACAGCAATTCTTCGATAAGATAAGTTGTGTTTTTATTTTTAAAAATATTGTTAAATGTTTTATGATTATTTATTTATTTATTGTTAAAACAAGTATTTTTTTTTAGATATTTAGTATAAGTTACAATATGTACATTGATTTTTATTATTATTATTTTTATTTTATCTTAGACCTGATGAGTGACTATTCTTAGATTTAACTGTAGATCGATTTGATTATTAATCGAATTATTAATTGAATTGGTTTTAGTAGTTATCTATTTGAAAATATAGCCACAAAATGTGCGTAGTCATTTTATACCGTTTACTAGTTATTCTTTTATGTATTTTTATTGATTTTTTGAATAAGGTTTTTATGATATATTTATTTTGTGGAGGGTATGAATTAAATTCTTCTTTATTGAATTATTGAATAGTGGTTTTTCTCTAAATTATATATATATATTTTATATTGGGAAATTTGATTTAGTATTGCTAAATTGAATTTTTCCCTGTAAGTTTTGGAATTTATTCCCTAATATTATTATATATATATATATATGTGTGTGTTTTGGAATTTATTCCCTAATATTATTATTATATATATGTATGTATGTATGTGCGTGTATACTTTTGTGTGTCTGTGCTTGTCCCGCCCCCCAAGCATCACTTGACAACTGATGGTGGTGTGTTTACGTCCCTGTAGTTTAATGGTTTGGCAAAATAGGCTGATAGAATAAGTACTAGGCTTACAAAGAATAATTCCTGGGGTCGATTTGCTCAACTAAAAAGGCGGTGCTCTAGCATGGCCACAATCAAATGACTGAAACCAGTAAAAGAATAAAAGAGTAGCCACTAAACCTTTTCCTATTTTCTCTCCCTGTTTTACTTCTGCGTTCCTTTCTATTGAACAGTGTAGGCTCGAAATGTAAAAGACTTTCTCACTTCCAGACCGTTAAACTAATACATCTGTTTGTTGTTTACACACCTATCTTCGTCTTTTGCTTTTTTTGTAAATTCTCACTATATATATATATATATATATATATATATATATATATATATATATATATATATATATATATATATATGAATTTCTATGCTGATAGAACCCAAGAAGAAGCTCTCCAAGACAAGACATGGACAATAGCGAAGACATCTTTTTATATATTACTCCTTCTTGCTGTGCCCCCCCCCCGTTTCTCTATCTATACATTTCTTCCCTTCCATATCTCTGTACTGTCTTAAATTCATGATTATTTATGTATTTCTGGCCTCTACCACACCCAAGTTATCCCTCTCTTTAAAAATTACGATGTAACTCATTTCTGTTACCGATTTAAATTCATGACTATTTGTGTATTTCCTTCCTCTACCTCACCCAAGTTATCGCCTTCCCTCCCACCTTCTTGAAGTTATGCTCTTTATCCCAAACCTGCCTGAAATTTTGTCTGTCCTCCCTTTAAAAATTACGATTTAACTCTCATTTCTGTTACCGATTTAAGCATTTAATCTCATGGTTTAA
The DNA here is from genome assembly GCF_046866305.1 of Octopus bimaculoides. NCBI lineage: Eukaryota > Metazoa > Mollusca > Cephalopoda > Octopoda > Octopodidae > Octopus > Octopus bimaculoides. The sequence goes on along the minus strand of NC_142932.1, from coordinate 64,595,393 downwards.
ACACTGCTGTGTCTCATTCAACTTTGTCTCTAAGTACGCAAGAAACCTTGCCAGTGTGATGTACTGTTGCCTGTTCCTCTCTCTCTCTCTCTCTCTCTCTCTCTCTCCCCCTCTCTCTCTGAATCACTACTTTCTTTCCCCCGCTTCCTCTTCGACTTGTACGTGTCCCCAAACCTATTATAACCACTCCACCTTCCAATCTTCATCCCAATTCATATTGGAATTTCTATGCTGATAGAACCCTAGAAGAAGCTCTAGAAGAAGCTCAAGAAGAAGCTCACAAAACTCCCGGTACGCCCGCCCTCCTACCCCCTCCACCAGTACCGGAACTTTAGATCATCGTCCATCCTTAGCTGTCTCCCGTGAACACTGCTAGTGACCTTATAACTACCCTCCCCTCTTATCGACCTTATAGCGCATAAAGATTGGGTAGTATATGAAAGTTGTAGGTATTGTTTTGTTTTATGAATTCTGCCAAATGCAAGCTTTCTTTTCAGGTACCCGACACTGCTTTCCCCCATCCCAGGGTCACACGGGCCAACTCCTCTGACACCCACTCCTCCCACACTGTCAGGATTGGCACTCTCAACGTCGGCACGCTGAAAGGTAGGTCTGGTGAGATTGTTGAGATGCTTGAACGGAGACGGGTAGATTTGAGCTGCATCCAGGAAGTACGATGGAGAGGAGGTTCTGCGAGGTTCCTCACTGGCAAAGAACACAGGTACAAGATTTTCTGGGCAGGGAATACTGACGGGGTCGGGGGCGTAGGAATACTTCTAGCAGAGAAATGGGTTGATAAGGTAATTGAGGTAGTTAGAGTATGTGACAGAGTACTTAAGATTAGACTAGTACTTCATCATAGATTAGCTACTGTCATCTCAGCCTATGCCCCTCAACCGGGGCTCCCGGATGGGCTGAAAGACCAATTCTATGACACCCTCTTGCAAACTACCTCGTTGACGAGTGACAGGGACCTTCTCTTTGTGGCTGGAGACTTCAATGGTCATGTCGGACGTCGTGCTGGAGGCTTCCATGGCATACATGGAGGCTATGGCTTTGGTTCCCGCAACGAGGAGGGAACCAGACTGCTGGAGTTCTGTGATGCAACCGATCTTATGGTCTGCAATACCAACTTCAGGAAACCTGCCAGTCACCTAGTCACCTACCGATCTGGCAGACACTCTAGCCAAATCGACTACATCCTCGCCAGAAATAGGGAAAGAGGGCGGCTTATAAATGCCAAAACCTTCCCTGGCGAAGAATGTACTCCACAACATAGATTAGTAGTTAGCGACTTCGGGATCAAGGCAAAATGGGTGCCCAGAAGTAGACCGGCTTGGAGGAGAAGGGTGTGGAAGCTTAAAGACCCTGCAAATGGACAGAGACTTAGAGACAAGTTACTTGAAGCTTTTGACAAAATAGAAGGGGATATAGCATCATACAACGTGGAAGACAATTGGAGATTTCTGCGGGACAACCTGCTGAGAGCCACCGACCAGATCTGTGGCTGGGGTAAAGTCTCTTCTCGACCGAAAATAACGTGGTGGTGGAACAAGGAGGTAGACAGAGCTATTAGACAAAAGAAACAGGCTTGGAAGGACTGGAAGAACGGTGGTAGCAGGGAATTGTACCAATATGCCAGAAGGGAAGCTAGGCGACAGGTTTATTTAGCCAGAGGGGAAGCAGATAAGAAAAGATTTGCCAATGTTCTGCGCCGTGAGGACCAAAGACTTGAGGTATTTCGTGTTGCAAGACACTGTAGGAGAGAGAATAGTGATGTCGTAGGAGAGAAATGTGTTCGCATGGATGATGGTACGCTTGCACTAAATGAGGCTGCAAAGAAAGAAGTTTGGAGATGCCACTACGATAGATTGCTTAATAAAGAGAATGAATGGGAGGAAGAGAGCCTGCCGTATGTCGATCCAACAGAGGGACCAGCTATCCGAGTTGACAGTACCATGGTAGATAAAGCAATTAAGAATATGAAGACAGGGAAAGCCCCTGGCCCATCAGGAATCACTGCAGAGATGCTCAAAATATCTGGCAGTGTCGGCTATAGCCTAGTCACCTGTATTACGAACCAGGTGATACACGAAGGAGTCATACCCAATGACTGGTGTAGCAGCACCATAGTCAACTGCTACAAAGGTAAAGGTAACGCTTTAGATACAAATAATTATAGAGGTATCAAGCTTTTAGATCAGGTAATGAAAGTCACGGAGAGGGTCATAGCTCAACTGCTTAGGGAGCGAGTCAGATTAGATGAAATGCAGTTCAGGTTCGTGCCAAGTAAAAGCACTACTGATGCCTTATTTCTAGTGAGACAGTTGCAGGAGAAATACCTAGCCATGGCTAAACCTCTGTACCTGGCTTTCGTTGATATGGAGAAAGCCTTTGACAGGGTCCCCCGATCTCTCATCTGGTGGTCAATGAGGAAACTAGGGATAGAAGAATGGTTAGTGAGAGCTGTGTGAGCCATGTACAGAGACGCTGTCAGTAAGGTGAGGGTTGGCAATGAGTACAGTGAAGAATTCCGAGTGGAGGTAGGGGTCCACCAAGTTTCTGTCCTCAGCCCCTTCCTATTTATCATAGTCTTCCAGGCTATAACAGAGGAATTGAAGACAGGATGCCCCTGGGAGCTCCTCTATGCTGATGACCTTGCACTAATTGCTGAGTCACTATCAGAACTAGAGGAGAAGTTTCAGGTGTGGAAGCAAGGACTAGAATCGAATGGCCTTAGAGTCAACCTAGCTAAAACCAAAGTCCTAATAAGTAGGAAGGCAGACAAAACACAAACCCCTTCGGGTAGATGGCCATGCTCGATCTGTAGAAAAGGAGTGGGTAGTAACTCTATAAGATGCACCCAGTGCAAGCTATGGACACATAAGAGGTGCAGCAATATCAAAGGAAGGTTAACTAGGAAGTTAGTTTTTGTATGTAGCAGATGTTCAGGAGCTATAAACACTGTGAATGTGCAGAAAACATCTTCTGCCACATTACAGGGAGAAAAACTAGAAGTGATTGATAGCTTCTGCTATTATGGTGACCAAATTAGCAGTGGGGGTGCATCCAGGAAGTACGATGGAGAGGAGGTTCTGCGAGGTTCCTCACTGGCAAAGAACTTAGGGAGCGAGTCAGATTAGATGAAATGCAGTTCAGGTTCGTGCCAGGTAAAAGCACTACTGATGCCTTATTTCTAGTGAGACAGTTGCAGGAGAAATACCTAGCCATGGCTAAACCTCTGTACCTGGCTTTCGTTGATATGGAGAAAGCCTTTGACAGGGTCCCCCGATCTCATCTGAAAGCGTAGTGTATCTTTTTTAAAACGGGGGCCACATTTTTCATTAATGTTTTACGTAGTGTTTTTGGTACCGAAAGACTTTCAAACTTCGTATACTTCTCTATTTTGTGTTATAGAACAGAAAAATATTTTTGTTTTCGAATTTATTTCATGTAAAAAATTGTCTTATTTCGATAATTTCAACCAATCACTGACAAGTATTCAGTTGTTTATATTTACTCCTTTGGCTGATTAAGCGGTGTAAAGCGTATTTAATTTCCATAGCTTCGTTTTGCTTTTTTCTTTTTAAATTTGCTGTTTTACCCTAACCCTAACCCTAACCCTATCACCGATAGAATTGTTTCAGAATCGTTTGTTTATGTAGTCGGCACTTAATGTATATTGGCTGAATGGACGTCAGTGATTGGTTGAAATTACAGAAATACGACAACTTTAACATGGAATAACTTAGGGATTTCTTTTGTTTTTTAAGAAGACTAAGAGAAAAAGATGTTTTATATGACACATTCTACCAGTGTTCCAAGTTTCAAAGTGTTTCGTTAATGAAAAATGTGGCCCCCGTTCTAAAAAAGATCCAGCGTAGCTGCTAGAATTAGAATAGCCTGGGCAAAGTTCAGAGAGCTCTTACCTCTGCTGGCAACAAAGGGTCTCTCTCTCAGAGTAAAAGGCAGATTGTATGACGCATGTGTACGAAGAGCTATGCTTCATGGCAGTGAAACATGGGCCGTGACTGGACATGCGTAGGCTCGCAAGGAATGAAGCCAGTATCCTCCGATGGATGTGTAATGTCAGTGTGCATACTAGACAGAGTATCAGTACCTTGAGAAAATAGTTGAACTTACGAAGCATCAGTTGTGGTGTGCAAGAGAGACGATTGCGCTGGTATGGTCATGTAGCGAGAATGGATGAGGATAGCTGTGTGAAAAAGTGCCACACCTTAGCAGTTGAGGGAACCTGCGGAAGAGGTAGGCCCAGGAAGACCTGGGATGAGGTGGTGAGGCACGACCTTCGAACATTGGGCCTCACCGAGGCGATGACTTCTGACCGAGACCTTTGGAAATATGCTGTGCGTGAGAAGACTCGGCAAGCCAACTGAGACCTAAATCTATGGCCTCAGCCAGTCCACTTATGCGTACCTTCCTTCATTGGACACCAAACTCCACTTGCGAAGACCTGTTGAGGCAAGTGAAATCGAAATCGAGTTAAATTCGACGACTGGCACCCATGCCAACGCCGTCTCCTTCATTGGACAAGAAACTCAGCTTGCGAAGACTTATTGGGGAAAGCGAAATCGAAATCGTGCGCCTTTCTGGCACTTGTGCCCGCAGCATGTGTATGGTCCTTCGAGTGGGATCGTTGCCGGTGCCCCTGGACTGGCTCATGTGCGGGTGACACATGAAATGCACTATTGTGGGCGTGGCCGTTACCAGTGCCGCCTGGCTGGCCTTCGTGGGATTTTCGATCGAGATCATTGCCAGTGGCCCTGGACTGGCTCTTGTGCGGGTGATACATGAAATGCACCATTTTGGGCGTGGCCGTTGCCAGTGCCGCCTGGCTGGCCTTCGTCAGATTTTCGAGCAAGATCGTTGCCAGTGCCCTTGGACTGGCTGAAGTGCGGGTGACACATGAAATGCACCATTTTGGGCGTGGCCGTTGCCAGTGCCGCCTGGCTGGCCTTCGTGGGATTTTCGATCGAGATCGTTGCCAGTGCCCCTGGACTGGCTCTTTTGCGGGTGACACATTAAGTTTTTCGAGCGAGACTGTTGCCAGTGCCCCTGGACTGGCTCTTGTGCAGGGCCGTCGTAGGATTTTCGAGCGAGATTGTTGCCAATGCCCCTGGACTGGCTCTTGTGCGGGTGACATGAAATTTTACGAGCGAGATCGTTGCCAGTGGCCCTGGACTGGCTCTTGTGCGGGTGACACTTGAAATTTTTCGAGTGAGATCGTTGCCAGTACCCCTGGACTGGCTCATGTGCGGGTGACACATGAAATGCACCATTTTGGGCATGGCCGTTGCCAGTGCCGCCTGGCTGGCCTTCGTCAGATTTTCGAGCAAGATCGTTGCCAGTGCCCTTGGACTGGCTGAAGTGCGGGTGACACATGAAATGCACCATTTTGGGCGTGGCCGTTGCCAGTGCCGCCTGGTTGGCCTTCGTGGGATTTTCAATCGAGATCGTTGCCAGTGCCCCTGGACTGGCTCTTGTGCGGGTGATACATGAAATGCACCATTTCGGGCGTGGCCGTTGCCAGTGCCGCCTGGCTGGCCTTCGTGGGATTTTCGATCGAGATCGTTGCCAGTGCCCCTGGACTGGCTCTTTTGCGGGTGACACATTAAGTTTTTCGAGCGAGACTGTTGCCAGTGCCCCTGGACTGGCTCTTGTGCAGGGCCGTCGTAGGATTTTCAAGCGAGATCGTTGCCAGTGCCCCTGGGCTGGCTCTTGTGCGGGTGACATGAAATTTTTCGAGCGAGATCGTTGCCAGTGCCCTTGGACTGGCTGAAGTGCGGGTGACACATGAAATGCACCATTTTGGGCGTGGCCGTTGCCAGTGCCGCCTGGTTGGCCTTCGTGGGATTTTCAATCGAGATCGTTGCCAGTGCCCCTGGACTGGCTCTTGTGCGGGTTATACATGAAATGCACCATTTCGGGCGTGGCCGTTGCCAGTGCCGCCTGGCTGGCCTTCGTGGGATTTTCGATCGAGATCGTTGCCAGTGCCCCTGGACTGGCTCTTTTGCGGGTGACACATTAAGTTTTTCGAGCGAGACTGTTGCCAGTGCCCCTGGACTGGCTCTTGTGCAGGGCCGTCGTAGGATTTTCAAGCGAGATCGTTGCCAGTGCCCCTGGGCTGGCTCTTGTGCGGGTGACATGAAATTTTTCGAGCGAGATCGTTGCCAGTGCCTCTGGACTGGCTCTTGTGCGGGTGACACATGAAATGCACCATTTTGAGCGTGACCGTTGCCAGTGCCGCCTGGCTGGCATTCGTGGGATTTTCGAGCGAGATCATTGCCAGTGCCCCTGGACTAGCTCTTGTGCGTGTGGCACATAAATTGCACCATTTTGAGCGTGGCCGTTGCCAGTACCGCCTGACTGGCCTTCGTGCGGGTGACACATAAAAGCACCCACTACACTCTCTGAGTGGTTGGCGTTAGGAAGGGCATCCAGCTGTAGAAACTCTGCCAAATCAGATTGGAGCCTGGTGTAGCCATCTGGTTTCACCAGTCCTCAGTCAAATCGTCCAACCCATGCTAGCATGGAAAGCGGACGTTAAACGATGATGATGATGATGATGATATATGCAATTAAAATAGGGATACAGGAAAAGCGCATGTTCCTTCAGGAATCAAGGCTGAAATGCTTAACATATTTGGGTAGGATATGGCCTAGTTACTCATATAAGTAAATCAGATTGTTCAGGAATGTGTCATAATCAATGATGGTGTTGCAGTGTTATAACCAGCTGTTACAAGGGTAAAGGAGATGCTTTACAAGTAATTACAGCACTATCAAATTGCTGGAGTAGGTCATAAAAGTTATGAAGAGAGCTATCATCATCATCATCATCATCATCATCGTTTAACATCCGCTTTCCATGCTAGCATGGGTTGGACGATTTGACTGAGGACTGGTGAAACCAGATGGCAACACCAGGCTCCAATCTAATTTGGCAGAGTTTCTACAGCTGGATGCCCTTCCTAACGCCAACCACTCAGAGAGTGTAGTGGGTGCTTTTACGTGTCACCCGCACGAAAACGGCCACGCTCGAAATGGTGTCTTTTATGTGCCACCCGCACAAGCCAGTCCAGGGGCACTGGCAACGATCTCGCTCGAAAATCCTACGGGAGCCAGTCAGGCGGTACTAGCAACGGCCACGCTCAAAATGGTGCATCTCATGTGCCACCCGCACAAGAACCAGTCCAGGGGCACTGGCAACGATCTTACTTGGCTTGCCGGGTCTTCTCACGCACAGCACATTTCCAAAGGTCTCGGTCAGTAGTCATCGCCTCGGTGAGGCCCAATGTACGAAGGTCTTGCTTCACCACCTCAGCCCAGGTCTACCTGGGCCTACCTCTTCCACGGGTTCCCTCAACTGTTAGGGTGTGGCACTTTTTCACGCAGCTATCCTCATCCATTCTCACCACATGTCCATACCAGCGCAATCGTCTCTCTTGCACACCACAACTAATGCTTCTAATGTTCAGCTTTTCTCTCAAGATACTTACACTCTGACGGGTATTCACATTGACATTACACATCCAACGGAGCATACTGGCTTCATTCCTTGCGAGCTTACGTATGTCCTCAGCAGTTACAGCCCATGTTTCACTGCCATGTAGCATGGCTGTTCGTACGCATGCGTCATACAGTCTGCCTTTTACTCTGAGTGAGAGTCCCTTTGTCGCCAGCAGGGGTAAGAGCTCTCTAAACTTTGCCCAGGCTATTCTTATTCTAGCAGCTACACTTTCAGCGCACCCACCCCCACTACTAACTTGGTCACCCAGATAGCGGAAGCTATCGACTACCTCTAGTTTTTCACCCTGGAATGAGATAGAAGTTGTTTCCTGTTTGTTTACAGTCTTTATTGCACCTGAACATCTGCCACAAACAAAAACTAACTTGCTAGTTAACCTGCCTTTGATGTTGCTGCACCTCTTATGTGTCCGTAGCTTGCACCGGATACATCTTATAGAGTTACTACCTACTCCTTTTCTACATACTGGGCAGGGCCATCTACCTGAAGGGGTTTGTGTTTTATCTACCTTCCTACTTATTAGGATTTTGGTTTTAGCTAGGTTGACTCTAAGGCCCTTCAATTCTAGACCTTGTTTCCACACCTGAAACTTCTCCTCTAGTTCTGATAGTGACTCCGCAATTAGGGCAAGGTCATCAGCATAGAGGAGCTCCCAGGGGCAACCTGTCTTGAACTCCTCTGTGATTGCCTGGAGGACTATGATAAATAAGAGGGGGCTGAGGACGGAACCTGGGTGGACCCCTACCTCTACCCGGAATTCATTGCTGTACTCATTTCCAACCCTCACCTTACTGGCAGCATCTCTGTACATGGCTTGCACAGCTCTCACTAACCATTCTTCTATCCCAAGTTTCCTCATTGACCACCAGATAAGGGATCGGGGGACCCTGTCAAAGGCTTTCTCCATGTCAACGAAAGCCAGGTGCAGAGGTTTATCCTTAGCTAGGTATTTCTCCTGCAACTGTCTCACTAGAAATAAGGCATCAGTAGTGCTTTTACTTGGCACGAACCCAAACTGCATCTCATCTAAATTGATTCGCTCCCTAATTAGTTGGGCTATGAACCTCTCTGTAACTTTCATAACCTGATCTAACAGCTTGATGCCTCTGTAATTATTTGTATCTAAAGCGTCACCTTTACCTTTGTAGCAGTTGACTATGATGCTGCTACACCAGTCATTGGGTATGACTCCTTCGTGTATCACCTGGTTCGTAATACGGGTGACTAGGCTATAGCCAACACTGCCAGATATTTTGAGCATCTCTGCAGTGATTCCTGATGGGCCTGGGGCTTTCCCGGTCTTCATACTCTTAATTGCTTTATCTACCCTGGTACTATCAACTCGGATAGCTGGTCCCTCTATTGGGTCGACATACGGCAAGCTCTCTTTCTCCCATTCATTCTCTTTATTAAGCAATCTATCGTAGTGGCATCTCCAGACCTCTTTCTTTGCATCCTCATTTAGTGCAAGCGTACCATCATCCATGCGAACACATTTCTCTCCTACAACATCACTATTCTCTCTCCTACACTGTCTTGCAACACGAAATACCTCGAGTCTTTGGTCCTCACGGCGCAGAACATTGGAAAATCTTTCCTTATCTGCTTCCCCTCTGGCTAAATAAACCTGTCGCCTAGCCTCCCTTCTGGCACATTGGTACAATTCCCTGCTACCACCGTTCTTCCAGTCCTTCCAAGCCTGTTTCTTTTGTCTAATAGCCCTGTCTACCTCCTTGTTCCACCACCACGTTACTCTGGGTCGGGAGGGGACCTTACACCACCCACAAATCTGGTCGGTGGCTTTCAACAGGTTGTCCCGCAGAAATCTCCAATTGTCTTCCACGTTGTATGATGCTATATCCCCTTCTATTTCGTTAAATGCTTCAAGTAACTTGTCTCTAAGTCTCTGTCCGTTTGCAGGGTCTTTAAGCTTCCACACCCTTCTCCTCCAAGCCTGTCTAATTCTGGGCACCCATTTTGCCTTGATCCCAAAGTCACTAACTACTAATCTACTAATGTTGTGGGGTACATTCTTCGCCAGGGTAGGTTTTGGCATTTATAAGCCGCCCTCTTTCCCTATTTCTGGCGAGGATGTAGTCGATTTGGCTAGAGTGTCTGCCGGAGCGGTAGGTGACTAGGTGACTGGCAGGTTTCCTGAAGTTGGTATTGCAGACCATAAGATCGGTTGCATCACAGAACTCCAGCAGTCTGGTTCCCTCCTCGTTGCGGGAACCGAAGCCATAGACTCCATGTATGCCATGGAAGCCTCCAGCACGACGTCCGACATGACCGTTGAAGTCTCCAGCCACAAAGAGAAGGTCCCTGTCACTCGTCGACGAGGTAGTTTGCAAGAGGGTGTCATAGAATTGGTCTTTCAGACAATCTGGTAGCCCCGGTTGAGGTGCATAGGCTGAGATGACAGTAGCTAATCTATGATGAAGCACTAGTCTGATCTTAAGTACTCTGTCACTTACTCTAACGACCTCGATTACCTTATCCACCCATTTCTCCGCTAGAAGTATTCCTACGCCCCCGACCCCGTCAGTGTTCCCTGCCCAGAAAATCTTGTACCTGTGTTCTTTGCCTGTGAGGAACCTCGCAGAACCTCCTCTCCATCTTACTTCCTGGATGCAGCACATATCTATGCGTCTCCGTTCAAGCATCTCAACAATTTCACCAGATCTACCTTTCAGCGTGCCGACGTTGAGAGTGCCAATCCTAACAGTATGGGTGTTGGGGGTGTGGGCCTGTAGCCTGGGAAGGGGAAAAGCAGTGTTGTGTACCTGAAAAGAAAACTTGCAATTGGAAGAATTCATAAGCAAAACAGTACCTACAACCTGCAAACATTACTCAAACTTAATGCGCTACCCAAAGGTAGGGGAGAGGATGGCCAAGGCCACTAGATGGGTTCCGGGAGACAGCCGAGGATGACAGGATGACAGAGGAATGCACTTACGGTGGAGGGGGTGGGAGGGGGTGGGAGGGCGGGTGTACCATCAGCGAGGAGATAGGGCTCTTAATCGTAGATTTTAAATATTTGAGAGACAACAATGCATAAATCGTAATTTTTAAAAGACCAATGAAATCTAGGTGAATAGAATATATACGTAGCATGAATTTAGGAAGCTTAGAAAATGAATAAGTATGAATTTAAGACAAAAACTGAATTCAATTGAATTTCATGGAGAGAAACAAGAAATAATAGAGGGCAGACTAAAGCGCGAAGGTATGAGATGTTTGAGGCCGTAAATAAATAAAAATCTCTATCTTATCTGCATCTTGGAGACTTCGTCGTAGTATGTCAGCGGAGAAGAGATTGAGATAATTTAGAATGGATTTCTCATTTATATATAGCCAGAACCTGAAGACCTTAAGGAAAAACTACGAGAGAGAGAGAGAGAGAGGGACTGATTTAGAGAGGTTGGAGGGGTAGACAGAGGCATGGTGGGAGAAAAGATCATCATCATCATCATCATATATATATATATATATATATATATATATATATATATATAAATAAAGAGAGAGAGAGAGGGGGGACCAGTCAAGCAGCACATCACGCTGTAATTCTTGGGCTGAGAAATCAACACTTAAAAGCCATAATTTTAAGGAGCGATAAGAATTTTTGAATAAAGGAAAATGGGTAGGGGTGGGTAGGTACCGTCAGCGAGGAGATAGGGCTCTTAATTGTAGATTTTAAATATTTGAGAGACAACAATGCATAAATCGTAATTTTTAAAAGAGCAATGAAATCTAGGTGAATAGAATATATACGTAGCATGAATTTAGGAAGCTTAGAAAATGAATAAGTATGAATTTAAGACAAAAACTGAATTCAATTGAATTTCATGGAGAGAAACAAGATAAATAATAGAGGGCAGACTAAAGCGCGAAGGTATGAGATGTTTGAGGCCGTAAATAAATAAAAATCTCTATCTTTTCTGCATCATGGAGACTTCGTCGTAGTATGTCAGCGGAGAAGAGATTGAGATAATTTAGAATGGATTTCTCATTTATATATACCCAGAAACTGAAGACCTTAAGGAAAAACTACGAGAGAGAGAGAGGGACTGATTTAGAGAGGATGGAGGGGTAGACAGAGGCATGGCGGGAGAAAAGATCATCATCATCATCATCATATATATATATATATATATATATATATATATATATATATATAAAGAGAGAGAGAGAGGGGGGACCAGTCAAGCAGCACATCACGCTGTAATTCTTAATAGAATTGAATTTGATGAGATGCATTTTGGCTTTGTTCTATTAAGTACTACTGATACTATCTTCCTAGTGAGATGGCTGTAGGATAAGTATTTACCCAAAAGTAAACCATTCTACTTGACATCTGGTGGTCAATGTGGAAATGAAGGGTAGATAAGTGGTTGGCAACGGCCATCCAAGTCATGTACCGGTACACTATCATATCAGTAAGGTGGAAATTGGCAATGAATATAGCTACAAATTTAGTTTGCAGATAGTTCAGTTCTCAGCCCCCTTTTGTTTATCATAGTTCTTCAGACCACAACAGAAATTTCAGACTTATTGCCTTTGGGAGTCATTATATGCCAATGACTTTGTTCTCATAATGGAATTTAGAGTAGAATTAGGAAAGAAATTCCAAGTGTAGAAGCAAAACCTGAAATGAAAGGGCCTTAAAATTGACTTACCTAAAGCCTGAGTTCTAGTAAGTAGGAAGACAGACAAGACTCCCCCCCACTTCAGGTGAATTACCCTGCTTAATATGTAGGAAAGGAATAGCAAGAATTCTATGCAGTGTACCCAGTGTAAGCAGGGACACGTAAGAACTGCAGTGGTAATGCAGGAAGATTATCAGAGAAAGTAGTGTTTGTATGTGGTGGATGTGCAAGAACAATAAACACTAAGAACATACAGGAAATTGATTTTCTCAAATGCCTTGGCAGTTTCCTAGAGGTAGTAGATAGTTTCAGTTATCTAAATAATCTAATTTACAGTAAAGGAATTTTTGTTTGGGAAGTATAATTGTTGGAATAAGAATAGGGTGAAGAAAGTTCAGAGAGCTGTTAGAGCTGTTGGCAACAAAAGATCTCTCTCAGTGTGGGAGGCAGATTGTGTGATGTTTGTGTATGAACAGCAGTGGTAGTGAGACATGGGTCATAAATGCAGAGAACATGCAAAAACTAGAGAGGAATGAAGCTAGTATACTTCGTTGAATATGCAACATCAGTGCATGTACCACAAAATGCTGAGTGGAATTAGATGTAATGTGCAAGAGAGAACACTGTGCTGGTTTGGTCAGTTGATGCAGATGGGTGAAAGGCAGCTGCATAAAGAAGTGCTGGTCCTAAAGTGGAATAGGGAGGCCCTGGAAAATCTGGGTGAAGGCAGATCTCAAGATGTTGAACCCTACAGAAGAGTGAAAATCTATTATAATAATGAGCCTATTGGTAAGTTTGTCCAAAATCACGCAATGAGGAAATAGCAGTGTAAGTAAGAGTAAAAAAAAGAGAAGAGACAAAATGGTAATAACAGTGAGAGAGGGAGTGATATCATGCAGCACCTCTCGCTTTCTCTCTCTCAACAAAAACCTTTTCACTTTATTGATAAACGCTGCCTCCTTTCTCTATCTACAGACTCACACACACACACTCTCTCTCTTTTTCACCTCCTCTCTCTCTCTTTTTCGCCTCCTTTCTCTCTCTCTTTTGCCCCCTCTCTCTCTCTTTCGCCCCCCTCTCTCTTTTTTACTCTTTCTCTCAACAACATTTTCATTCGACAAACGCTGATTTTTTTTCTGGTAGACATTAATAACAATATATAAGTAAATAAGATTTTTGCACCTCAAAATTATTATGTATCTCTATGGATACTTGACTGTTCTGGAATATTTTCTGCTTAAAAATTTGCAAAGTTAATAGAATATAAGTTAAGTCAATAAGTAGTAATTTTTAAGTCATAGAATTAAAATATTGTTTATCGAAAGAAAGCTTGATAATGTTGTCTGTTTAAAGAAAGCTAAATATAAAAGGAAGGTAATTATAAATATTTACAGATACTTGTTGATACCGTGATGTTTGTAAATATTTATGAACTAGCAGTATAACCCGACGTTGTCCGGGTGTGACTTATGCCATCTACGATAAGTCTTGCTAGGTGACAATCAACTAAAAAGGAAAGCCTTACAACGAAAAAACCCTTATGATGTAAATATGTTCATAATTCAAAAGACGATGAAATTAGGCTGTTTTGCGTAAAATTATTAAGCGTATGTAAATTTCATCCGTCTAATTGGCTATAGAAATGCTTGTGCAAAAAAACTTTTCGGGCTGCCCTGATTATACATAGCTGGGTAATCCCTTTTTGCAGGAGCTAGGACAGCAATTTGTGATGAAGGAATTGCTGGCGATCTGTTGCTACACAGTTTTGCCAGAATTCTATCAGATTGGGCAGAAGATGTTGATGCACCATTTTGCATTATGTTCAAAGTAGCTTCTGGAATGTGGTGAATTGCTGCAGTCTGTTGCTGTCATTTTAAACCTCTTCTTTGGAGGCATAATCTATGTATATATTAAACAGAACAACAAAAGTTATAAAAGATGGCAGGGTCGGTACTTTTCACATATCTGTAATTTTTCAGATTAATACCCGCACAATTACCCAACCCTAATCCTAAACCTAATCCTAACACTAACCCTAACACTAACCCTAACCCTGACCCTAAAACTGTAACCGTAATACTAATCCTAACCCTAACCTGATCCTAAAACCCTAACCTGATCCTAAAACCCTAACCCTAACACCCTAGTGAAAATCGTGGTATATTTACAAAACATTGACGAGCATGAGTTGTATTTTACTGAATGATTGTGTACTTGCACGTGTATGCGTTTGAGAGAGCGAGAGAGGAAGAGGTATAGAGAGGGGGAGAAAGGAATAAAGGTAGTTAAAAGTTTTCTTATGACGGCTTCTCTTCACTGCCTATTACTTCATTAGAAATCTAAGGATGCACATAATAGAGAAAAATGAAACAAATATGGACGACTTGCTCTGAAACACCACTGAGTGGGGAACACTTCTCAAAAATAACCTGCATTTGTTTCCTTCAAAATTCCTACATGCTCGAAATGTACATACATCAAGGTATATTTGGAGAAAATTTAACGAAAAAATATTCATTTTCCTGGAAGTTAAGAGGAATTTAAGTGGAATTTCCGAAAATTGTCCCCCACCCTCCTCCCAAAACACTTTCACTGTCAATTTTTGCATATTCGGAATCTACATAATAAATAATATATGCATAGAAAATTTCATTAAAAAATATTCATTTTTCTAAAAGTTATGACCTTCCAAAGTCGTGGGGTACAACTCTGTAGTTATGCCACATTGACGAACATGAGTTATATTTTTGTGAATGATTGTGTTTACTTGCACCTGTATGAATTTGAGAGAGCGAGAGAGGAAAAGGGGGAGAACTGATTAGAGAACAAGAGCAATGTGTATGTTGTTGTCACAGATCACGTATGTGTGGTTGTGTGTGTTTTTACGTATGAATGTTATGAAAAATAGGTAAAGAATGCTGAGAGGAAAGTTTAATCTATAACTTTGTATGTATTACTTTCTCTCTCTCTCTCTCTTTCTCTCTCTCTCTCTCTTTCTCTCTCTCTCTCTCTCTCTTTCTCTCTCTCTCTCTCTCTTGTACTCTTACTCTCTGTATTATATGTTGAGCGCGTGTGTAAGAACGCCGTTCCAGGTAGAAGGGAAGAAATATAAAAGTTGCTAGAAACAAC
This sequence comes from Octopus bimaculoides, assembly GCF_046866305.1. Classification (NCBI taxonomy): domain Eukaryota; kingdom Metazoa; phylum Mollusca; class Cephalopoda; order Octopoda; family Octopodidae; genus Octopus; species Octopus bimaculoides. Next base: position 64,580,066 of record NC_142932.1, on the reverse strand, counting down.
AGCCAAATCTCCCTTAAATCACACAAAGTAAACGGAATTTAAAAAATCAAATTACTGCACTGGAAAGTTCACATCGAGAAAATTCCATTGATGTAAAAAATTTTACGTAAAAGTGGAAAATGTGGATTTCTATACACTTTTAAAAAGGTTTCACACAGACACACAACTTCAGCTTTATATTAAGATGAAGAATTTTGCTAAGGCAGTGAAGTTTGTCTTCAAGACCTTTTTCTGTTTCTGTCGGTAAAGAGAGTGAGGACAGACAGATAGAGGCTGAGAATGTGTAGACGTTGCTGGAAAAAAATAATAACAGAGTCTCTGTATATGCTGTTAATGTAATCCTGTGTAATTTTGGACTTTGTATTGTTACATATAGAAATATAAGCAAACTAATGTACACACAGAAATATATATGTTCTGTTGTATTAAATATACTCATCCACATTCTATGGAGAATGAATCAGACAGAAGGTGACGGTTAGCCAGAGAAAGACAAAGGCAAAGAACAGTCAGTCTCACTCAGGACGAACTGGATGCAAGAAGATTAAGCAATACATTAAGGTTATTAAATCAATCACAAGAAGTGAGACGAGAGATGAGCGCAAGAAGGCGTCAAAATGAAAAGGAGCACCTAATTGCACAAAGGAGAGATATCCAAAGAGAGAGAGAGCAGCACAAAAGCGCCAAGATGAGGAAAGAATATCTAAGAACGAGCGCATTGCAAAGGTGACAAGATGAAATGGAAGAAACACAAGCAGCACAAAGGAGAGAAATTGAGAGAGAACATTGAGGAGAAGAATGGAAGAATAATAGTTAATACTGAAATGGACCATCCAAAACAAGGTGACCCCATTGCTAGTAGGGTTGTCACTAGAAATGTGGTGTTGAAGCAATTACTGAGATAAAAGTTGTAATGTTTTATTTTAATTTTATTTTCTATATCATTTTCTTGCCATCATTTCTGATGGCATGGGTACACTAGTAACTAACATAATTGGTGACTTACTGTGCTCAAGAAGACATTCTTTGTAGGCTTGTAACCCATTCTGCCCTATGAAGCATTTCCTCACATTCCATTTCCTAACACCTAGCCTGCCATCACTCCTTTAATCAGCAGCTGTAATCTCTTGAGAGCAGACTCAACACATATTAGTCCCTTATCAACCTTTGCACTACCAGTTATCTCCTTCCTTATTTTTACCAATCACCTTCATTCTGTGCCATCAGATATTTCTCTTCTTCATCATACTCTATCTTAACACCTCATATATTTGCAACTCCCTTCCATATCCACTTTCATGTCCAGCTCATTGTAGACACCCTTATGAACCCCTAACATCTCCCTCTGCTGCTCCTACACATTGCACATTATATATCTCTACCTTCTGCTCTAACCTTCTTCCCGAGCCACTGCTATCTCTCACCATACCTCCTCTCTATACTGATACTAACCATCAACTGCATATCCATATTTGCTCATCATTCAATACATACTCCTCTAACCCTATCTCTCCTCTCACACTCATATCAAACTATCCACCTTTTCCCCCTGAACCAATGGCCATATCTTTTCTTACACTCTGCTTGTACTTTGTGTTTGCTATAGCACCCCATTGCTACCATCTTCATCTTCTCTCCAGGTACTACTACTCACTCTTATATAATATGGAATAACCATGTATCTCTGCACAGCCTTGTGGCTCACCAGATCCTGCCAAATTGTCCAGTCCATGCCAGCATGGGAAAGGACATTAAATGATGACAATATATGAGGGTAGGCTGAAAAGTTCATAGGTTGACTATGAAGGGGTGATGCAAAAGCTGTGAAATCTTGCATGCATTAATTTCAACTCTTATTAATATCTGCATTGTTTCTTTCTAGGTGAACTGACATCTGACTGTTCAAAGAACACTTCGAAAGTAACTAGTAGTGACTTCTCTTGAAAATGGACAAAATTTGGCATTGTGATGTTATCAAGTACCTGCATAAAAAGGGTTTAGCCCCCCAATGACATTCATGCTTACGTTGCTTACATGGTTGTTACACTAAGGGATTATGCTCCATCTTTATCAACTTTGGAAAAGTGGGCGACCTAATTTAGGAGGGGAATGGAGAGTCTTGAAGATGACCCAAGGTCTGGCTGTCTTGCAACTGCCACCACCAAGGAAAGCATTGATTGTGTTCACCACATGATGATGAATGAAAGGAGATTGATTATAAATTAAATAGCCAATTCTATTGGCATATTCCATGAGAGAGTTGAGAATATTTTGCACAATGAACTTGGTATGATGAAAGTTTCTGCTTGGTAGGTGCCATGTCTTCTGACACCTAATCAAAAGCGCACCAAGTTGATAACATCCCAATAAAATCTGACAAATGTTTGAGGCAGATCTAGCTAGTTTCCTTGAACATTTCCTAACCCCAAGATGAATGTTGGGTTCATCACTTTGAACCAGAGACAAAGAGATAATCCATTCAAAGGAAACACCCCTCCTCACTTACTCCAAAGGATGCCAAAGTTATGTCATCTGCAGAGAAGGTGTTGACCTCAATTTTGGGGGATGCAAAAGGCATTGTGTTTATTGATTATCTTCAGAAGGGCCACACCATCAATAGACTGTGCTATGCTAACTTGCTGAGGCAGTTAGGAATGGATGTCAAGACCAAACGCCCTGGAAAACTGACAAAAGGGGTTTTGTTTCATGAAGATAATGCCCCAGCACAGAAGTCCTTGGTTTCAATGGCTGGTGTGCATCACTGTGACTTTGAGCTAGCTGATCACCCTCCATATACTCCTGATTTGGCCCCATCTGACTATTATCTTTTCCCCAACGTGAAAAAACACTTGGCTTGGGAACCAGTATCACAGTAATGTCTTATTGCTGTTGATGACTTTTTTGATTAACAGGATGAAAGCTTCTTCAGCAATGGGATCCAAATACTGGAACACTGATGGTAGAAGTGTGTGGACTGCAAGGGGGAGGCTATGTTGAAAAATAGACCTTATTTGGTCGCATTCCATGGGAATAATCTTAGTCAGCCTATGAACTTTTTAGTCAACCCTCGTATACACTTTCCATTTGTGTGAAATATTTATGTAGTTTTCTTTTGGCCAGCTGCTGTAATCCTAATACTCATTAAGTATTGCATACAATGTCAGTCAGTCTAGTGTGGTAATTTAAAAACAGTGGTTAGTCTGTTTGCTCCAAATAGAGAGAATGTAGAAACTCATTGCTACAATATATATGATTCTGGGACTTTACACATTAGTAAAAACTTGGGATTATTTCAGTTGATGGTGCTTTTTTTTTTAAATTTAATTTTTATTTTATATAATCACAAGAAACATTACAAACAATTTTTGTTAAACACTATGTACAACTTGTGTACAAGTCAGAAGCTGAAACCATATAAATATTATAAAAACAAAGGAACTAATTTCTGTAACTTATGTATCTGCAGTAAATATTACATTTTCTGACTATCTCTGTGGCTATTTTTATTTTTGCTCTTTCTTTTAATAATATGTGCTGAGTCTCAGCTATTAAAAATATCAATGCTTCAAATATTGACAACGTTTATATATATATTTTGAGTTTTTAGAGTTAAATGTTGTAAAGACTAAAAATAGGATATCTAGTGGAGACATGTTAGGTATGATGTTGCTTATCTCAGATGAACTTTGATTAATCTAACATATTCTAATTTTACATCGAAAATACGTATTTTGAACTACATTATACACCTTGTTTCTTTCAGTAAGATTTAACTGCTATTTCTTGGCTGTTAATCATCATCATCATACGTCCATTGTCCATGCTGGCATGGGTTGGATGGTTTGATTGGGCTGGCACACTGGAAAGCTGTGCCAGGATCCAGTCTGATTTAGCATGGTTTTCTACGGCTGGATGCTCTTCCTAACGCCAGCCACTATGAGAGTGTAATGGGTGCTTTTACATGCCACCATCATAGGTGCCATCTGCATGACACCAGTCACTTTGCTTCCGTCAGGCTCCAACTTTATTCTAACCATCGCAGAGAGTCTCTAAGTCAAGGGACGTAACTCTGTGCAACTCCATTTTTCACTTCACAGTTGTTGATGCTACAAAGGACATCATCATTATCATCATCAACGTTTAACGTCCGCTTTCCATGCTAGCATGGGTTGGACGATGTGACTGAGGACTGGTGAACCAGATGGCTACACCAGGCTCCAATCTGATCAGGCAGAGTTTCTACAGCTGGATGCCCTTCCTAACGCCAACCAGTCCGAGAGTGTAGTGGGTGCTTTTACATGCCACCGGCATTAAGGCCAATCAGGAGGTACTGGCAATGGCCACACTCGAAATGGTGTATTTTACGTGCCACCTGCACAGGAGCCAGTCCAGCAGTACTGGCAACGAACTCGCTCGAATGTCTTTTCACGTGCCACTGGCACAAGTGCCAGGATGGCGATGTTGGTAACGGTCACGCTCAAATGGTGCTATTTACGTGCCACCGGCACGAAAGCCAGACAGCTGGTGCTCTGGCAACGATCACGCCCGGACTGTACTCTTAGTGATTTACTGGTACTGGCGCCAACACGATTTCACTTTCACTTGCCCCAACAGGTCTTCGCAAGCCGAGTTTAGTGTTCAATGAAGACGTTGGCATTGGTGACAGTCTACAAATTTAGTTCGATTTCGATTTCACTTGCCTCAACAGGTCTTCGCAGGCGGAGTTTAGTGTCCAAAGAAGGAATGTTACGCATAAGTCGGCTGGCTACATCCCTGGCAGAGGCATTGGATTTTGGTCTCCCTTGGCTTGCCGGGTTTTCTCATGCACAGCAAATTTCCAAAGGTCTCGGTCAGAAGTCATTGCCTTGGTGAGGCTTAATGTTTGGAGAATTGCTTCACCACCTCACCCCAGGTCTTCCTGGGCCTGCCTCTTCCACGGGTTCCCTCAATGCTAGGGTGTGGCACTTTTTCACACAGCTATCCTCATCCATTCTTGCCACATCACCATACCAGCGCAATCGTCTCTCTTGCACACCACAGCTGATGCTTCTTAGGTTCAACTTTTCTCTCAAGATACTTACACTCTGTCGGGTATGCACACTGACATTACTCATTCATCGGAGAATACTGGCTTCATTCCTTGCGAGCTTACGCATGTCCTCAGCAGTCAAGGCCCATGTTTCACTGCCATGTAGCATGGCTGTTCGTACACATGCGTCATACAGTCTGCCTTTTACTCTGAGTGAGAGTCCCTTTGTCGCCAGCAGAGGTAAGAGCTCTCTAAACTTTGCCCAGGCTATTCTTATTCTAGCAGCTACACGTTCAGCGCACCCACCCCCACCACTAACTTGGTCACCCAGATATCAGAAGTTATTAACTACGTCCAGTTTTTCTCCCTGGAATGTGACAGAAATTGTTTTCTGCACATTTTCAGTGTTTATTGCACCTGAACATTTGCCACATACAAAAAATAACTTCCTAGTTAACCTGCCTTTGATATTGCTGTACCTCTTATATGTCCATAGCTTGCACTGGGTACATCTTATAGAGTTTCTACCTACACCTTTTCTTCAGATCGAGCAGGGCCATCTACCTGAAGGGGTTTGTGTTTTGTCTACCTTCCTACTTATTAGAACTTTGGTTGTAGCTTAGTTGACCCTAAGACCCTTCGATTCTAGTCCTGCTTCCACACCTGAAACTTCTCCTCCAGTTCTGATAGTGATTCAGCAATTAGTGCAAGGTCATCAGTATAGAGGAGCTCTGAGGGGCATCCTGTCTTGAATTCCTTTGTTATCGCCTGGAGGACTATGATAAATAGGAGGGGGCTGAGGACAGAACCTTAGTGGACCCCTACCTCTACCCGGAATTCTTCACTGTACTCATTGCCAACCCTCACCTTACTGACAGCGTCTCTGTACATGGCTCGCACAGCTCTCACTAACCATTCTTCTATCCCTAGTTTCCTCATTGACCACCAGATAAGGGATCGGGGGACCTTGTCAAAGCTTTCTCCATGTCAACGAAAGCCAGATACAGAGGTTTATCCTTGGCTAGGTATTTCTTCTGCAGCTGTCTTACCAGAAATATAGCATCAGTGGTGCTTTTCCCTGGCACGAACCCAAACTGCATCTCATCTAAACTGACTCACTCCCTAATTAGTTGGGCTATGACCCTCTCCATGACTTTCATTACCTGATCCAACAACTTGATACCTCTGTAATTATTTGTATCTAAGGCGTCACCTTTACTTTTGTAACAGTTGACTATAGTGCTGCTACACCAGTCATTGGGTATGACTCCTTCGTGTATCACCTGGTTAACAATATGGGTGACTAGGCTATAGCTGACACGGCCAGATATTTTGAGCATCTCTGCAGTGATTTCTGATTGGGCAACAAATAAACCAGTTTGTAAATGATTGCATCATTGGATACAGTTGCACAACAGACCAATCACTAATTTAATGCAAGAATTACATGGGAGAGGAGCATCTATACCGTTTAAGTTTAATAAAGTGTGAGGGTTATGTTCAAATGCACCAGTTTTCTTGTCAATTGCTAAAAATTATAAATATAGGCACTGTTATGGCTAATCATGTGACTTTGAATTCATTTTCTTTGCTCTAGTCCCTGTTTGACCATTGTGTTGTGCTTGAAATAGGTAGCTCAGTGTGTTGCATAATTGATTATTTTCTATACTTGTCACTGCTTGACCAAATCAAATCTTTGTTGACTTTCTGATTGATCAGTGTAAAATTAAACAATAAATTACTTTAAAAACAGGTATGGGTTGGTAACAGGAAAAGCACCAAACTGTAAAAGCTATCTCTGAATAACCCACTATCTCACCTATGCTAGCATGGAAAAAGGATGCTAGACAAACTAGAATACACACACGTACACAAATGGCAAGCCTTGGCACAGTTTTCATCTACCAAATCTAATTTACTGGACATTAGGTAACCCAAAGCTGTTATAGAAGATATTAACCCAAGTTGCAGTGCAATTGAACTCAGACTTTTATGGCTGTAAGGTAAAATCTCAAAAAAGAAAGATAAGTTAGATAATGTAGTTCCAGTACATGATACCAACTAAAAAGACTGGGTAGGAATGTCAACTTGATCATAGAATACGTTTGAAGCTATCCTACATTTACATCGTCGTCGTCGTTGTCGTCGTTTAACGTCCGCTTTCCATGCTAGCATGGGTTGGACGATTTGACTGAGAACTGGTGAAACCAGATGGCAACACCAGGCTCCAATCTAATTTGGCAGAGTTTCTACAGCTGGATGCCCTTCCTAACGCCAACCACTCAGAGAGTGTAGTGGGTGCTTTTACGTGTCACCCGCATGAAGGCCAGTCAGGCGGTACTGGCAACGGCCATGCTCATCTCGCTCGAAAAACCTCATGTGTCACCCACACAAGAGCCAGTCCAGGGGCACCAGCAACGATCTCGCTCGAAAATCCTACGACGGCCCCGCACAAGAGCCAGTTCAGGGGCACTAGCAATGATCTCGCTCAAAAGATTTCATGTGTCGCCTGCACATGAGCCAGTACAGGGGCACTGGCAACGATCCCACTCGAAAGATTTCATGTGTCACCCGCACATGAAATCTTATACTCAAGAATATATTTACATATATTCAAGTTGACATATTTGTTTATTTACTGACTGGTTTGTTTTTTCTTTTTCAGATTTACCTAAAATGGCACTTCCCCCCTGTCATGTAATGTGTCAGTTTTATGTTCAAGATGGTGAACTATCTTGTCAGATGTATCAACGATCAGCAGATATGGTTTGTAGCCTTGAAGAAATTGTTTCTTTTTCATAGAAAACTCACCTGAAGTTTGTAGCCATTTAAAGTATTTCTGTAAGGTAATCCAAGTGCAGACTTGATTGTGTGGATAAGAAGCTTGCATGTGATCTTCCGTTCAGCCCCATTGCATGGCACTTTGAGAAAGAGTTCTATAGCCCTGTGCTGATAAAAGCTTTCTGAATTGATTTGATAAAGGGAAACTGAATGAAGATTATTGTGTGTGTCTGTGTCCATCTAGTCTTGATGTCACGCAATGGTTGTAAACAAGAATCACCATTATACAAATGATATTGTTCATTTTTTGTGGGCATTAAGTGACGATGGTGTGAATAATTTTGATGTTACATCTAACATACCACTCTGTTCAATTGTGTCATCTGGTGTTTGGATGTCTTTAGGGAAGTTCACTTTGTTTCAAGCGCACAACCCAAACTAGTTTCCCTCCCACTCATGTTTTCTCTGCTCTGACTGGGCATCAGTATCACCAGCTGCTGAGAGCCTTAAAATAGGTTGAACAGTGCACTTCTTCTTACTCTATTAACAAAATATAAACTAAGTTGTGTAAATTAATTCTAACAAAAATATCCTTCACCACTTCTTTTTTCTTTCCATATGCATTAGACGAGGTGTCAAATGTAGTACACTTCATTAATTATAAGGTTTCTGTGGCATTGTTTGATTATTGAATGTTTATAATAACAAACCACTGCTCCTTACAGGAAAATTAACTGTTGGGGCGGACACCATCTGGTCTTAGCTCAAATATGACCAAAGATTCTCAATTGTAGGTTTTTTTTTAAAGAATCCTGGGAGACACCAGTTTCAATTGATTAAATCAACCTTGGTGCCTGACCCTGCGGGGATAACAGGTAAATTTAACATTGGTAGGATTTGGACCAAACTTATGTAACTAAATTCTTTCAATTCACTTCCACATCTGCCTGATATGATTGGTTTTAATTCAGAAAATAATTTAAAAATAGAAATGGTTCAACTGTTCTGCAAATTCAAGTATTTCCAAAACATTCCTTTCCTAGAACAATCATACCAATTTTCCACCGATATATCCAGCTGTGTTACACCTCCACACTTAGTGGGTATTTAAACATTGTTTGGGTGGATGATAGGTTGGATTAGATGCTTGAAATATTTTTATACACCCATTACTTATTTTTCTGTCTTTGATTGTCATATTGAAAGTCATATTTATTTATGAAACATTGTAACTTACTGTACTGGCTCTGAATTCTGTGGAAATAACCTTAAAATAGTAGTGTTATGGTATTAATAGTAGCATTTAAGTACATGAGTAAGATAATTGGTATTTAACTTGTAGCACAGCAAACCTCTAATGTTTTAAACAAGGATGATTTCTTAATTCTCAAAACTTTTCAGGGTTTTTATTTATAGACTCAATTTAGCAATTCCAAGCAAAAAGCAGGTTTCACTTATTTATCTGTCGAAGGTAGTTACCTACCCTTAGTAAATACCAACTGAAAATGGATGTACATAGATGAATGTGTATATGGTTAATGATGATTTCAGACTCACTAACCACTTCTGATCTATAAATCCATTCCTTCTATGTGTGCATGTATGTAGAGCTATATAAAAAACATTATTACTCATGAGAGATAATATTAGTGACCGCAAGCATAAAACTGTATAGGCAAAATTAATAGATATATATATATATATATATATATATATATATATATATATATATATATATATATATATATATATATATAAAATCAGGGCACTAAGAAATACCAGCTTAGCTAAAAATTTAAGTCATAAAAACTTCAAAGCCACAAAAATTAACACACTAAACTTTTACAGGCATAGTTGAAAGAAAAACTAAGTGAATAAAGATTGTGTCTTACCTCTGCAAAATTGAAAGAAGGAATACCAGTTAACCTGGTATCATGATTTCAAATTTAACGCCAAAAGCACTTGATTCTCTTCAGCCAGATCTGGTAATTCACTTCAACAAATGCCTGTATTTGTTTGAGCGCCCCAGCCGCATTGAAAAAATGATCTAAGTGAATTAATTTATAAATATGTAAAGAACATTATTACTCATAAAAGAGAATATTACTGGATGCAGACATAAAACCATATAGGCAAAATTAATAGATATATACATAAAATCAAGGTACTAAGAAGCACCAGCTTAGCTAAAAATAGGAGTCATAAACACTCCAAAGCCACAAGAATTAACATTAAACTTTTTGATTGCAAACACTCCCTATTGAAGCAGTAAATAAACTCTAACTTATCATTTTGAAGATGGCTTTTAAGCGAAAAACTCTGATCAGAGTCACCTTTCATAAACATCTAATTATTCATCATCATCATCATCGTTTAACGTCTGCTTTCCATGCTAGCATGGGTTGGCCGATTTGACTGAGGACTGGTGAAACTGGATGGCAACACCAGCCTCCAATCTGATTTGGCAGAGTTTCTACAGCTGGATGCCCTTCCTAACGCCAACCACTCAGAGAGTGTAGTGGGTGCTTTTACATATCACCCGCACGAATGCCAGTCGGGCGGTACTGGCAACGGCCACACTCAAAATGGTGTATTTTATGTGCCACCCGCACAAGAGCCAGTCCAGGGGCACTGGCAACGATCTCACTCGAAAATCCTTACACATGTCACGGGCACAAGTGCCAGTAGGGCGACGCTGGGCACAGGTGCTATCCAGATTTTGCTATTCGCTTGCCCCAATAAGTCTTTGCAAGCTGAGTTTCGTGTCCAATGAAGGAGACGACGTTGGCACGGGTGCCAGTCGTTGAATTTAGTTCGATTTCACTTGCCTCAACAAGTCTTCGCAAGCAGAGTTTAGTGTCCAATGCATGAGTGGGCTGGCTACACCCCTGGTAGAGGCCTTGGATTTAGGTCTCACTTGGCTTGCCGGGTCTTCTCATGCACAGCACATTTCCAAAGGTCTCGGTCAGAAGTCATCGCCTCAGTGAAGCCCAATGTTCGAAGGTCTTGCCTCACCACCTCAGCCCAGGTCTTCTTGGGCCTACCTCTTCCACGGGTTCCCTCAACTGTTAGGGTGTGGCACTTTTTCACGTAGCTATCCTCGTCCATTCTCACCACATGTCCATACCAGCGCAATCGCCTCTCTTGCACACCACAACTGATGCTTCTTATGTTCAGCTTTTCTCTCAAGAAACTTACACTCTGTCGGGTATGCACACTGACATTACACATCCAACAGAGCATACTGGCTTCATTCTTTGCGAGCTTACGCATGTCCTCAGCAGTCACAGCCATGTAGCATGTTTCACTGCCATGTAGCATGGCTGTTCGTACACATGCGTCATACAGTCTGCCTTTTACTCTGAGTGAGAGTCCCTAGTGGGAAAATTATCAGAAAAGCCATTTCTATTCATTTTTTTCAAATATGGTATCAAGGACTTTCTATTTTTTATTCTACTATATATATATATATATATATATATATATATATATAGAGAGAGAGAGAGAGAGAGAGAGAGAGAAAGAAAGAAAGAGAGTGTGTGTTTGAAGTGGTGTACAGATATTGTATATTGAAAAAAAGGAGGCAATCAGAATTTTGGATATTTCTTTATTAGCGCTAATGAATGAAATGAGTACAGTAATGAATTCCGGGTAGAGGTAGGGGTCCACCAAGGTTCCGTCCTCAGCCCCCTCCTATTTATCATAGTCCTCCAGGCGATAAAAGAGGAATTCAAGACAGGTTGCCCCTGGAAGCTCCTCTATGCTGATGACCTTGCACTAATTGCAGAGTCACTATCAGAACTAGAGTAGAAGTTTCAGGTGTGGAAGCAAGGACTAGAATCAAAGGGCCTTAGAGTCAACCTAGCTAAAACCGAAATCCTAATAAGTAGGAAGGTAGATAAAACACAAACCCCTTCAGGTAGATGGGTCCTGCTCAGTATGTAGAAAAGGAGTAGGTAGTAACTCTATAAGATGTACCCGGTGCAGGCTATGGACACATAAGTGGTACAGCAATATCAAAGGCAGGTTAGCTAGGAAGTTATTTTTTGTATGTGGCAGATGTTCAGGTACAATAAACACTGTAAACAAACAGGAAACAACTTCTATCTCATTCCAGGGAGAAAAACTAGAGGTAGTCGATAGCTTCCGCTATCTGGGTGACCAAGTTAGTAGTGGGGGTGGGTGCGCTGAAAGTGTAGCTGCTAGAATAAGAATAGCCTGGGCAAAGTTTAGAGAGCTCTTACCTCTGCTGGCGACAAAGGGACTCTCACTCAGAGTAAAAGGCAGACTGTATGACGCATGTGTACGAACAGCCATGCTACATGGCAGTGAAACATGGGCTGTGACTGCTGAGGACATGCGTAAGCTCGCAAAGAATGAAGCCAGTATGCTCCGTTGGATGTGTAATGTCAGTGTGCATACCAGTCAGAGTGTAAGTATCTTGAGAGAAAAGCTGAACATAAGAAGCATCAGTTGTGGTGTGCAAGAGAGGCGATTACTCTGGTATGGAGATGTGGTGAGAATGGATGAGGATAGCTGCGTGAAAAAGTGCCACACCCTAACAGTTGAGGGAACCCGTGGAAGAGGTAGGCCCAGGGAGACCTGGGCTGAGGTGGTGAGGCAAGACCTTCAAACATTGGGCCTCACCGAGGTGATGGCTTTAGGAAGGGCATCCAGCTGTAGAAACTCTGCCAAATTAGATTGGAGCCTAGTGTTGCCATCCGGTTTCACCAGTCCACAGTCAAATCGTCTAACCCATGCTAGCATGGAAAGCGGACGTTAAACGATGATGATGATCAAGACAAAATCAAAATAGTAAAAACAGAATGTCTTGTTGTTTATTTATATGAACTGGATGCTTTTTTGCTTTGTTTAGAAGAGGAGAATTTTTTTAATGGAAAAAGTAGAGAGAGAAAGAAAAGCAAAGGTGAGAATAGACAGAGAAAAAGGTTTCAGGACAAGAAAGAGGAGAAAAAATAGTAAAGGATTGGGAGAGGATGGATAGATAGATAGAGAGAAGTTTGTTTTCACTTTGATGTGGTCACTTCATTGAAATTTCATTGCAAAGCATTTTTTTCTCCTTTCCATTTCTTTTTTCTATCAACGTATTTGTAAATAAACACATCTTCTCACAAGAGCTGGTGACCTTTCAAAGATGTCAATTTTAGGAAGTAGGATGCAAAAAATTAGAAAAATGGGGAGGGTGTGCGGTCATCACTGAAAAATAAAAAGGAGTTCAAAATCATATGGAAATGTATATTCTGTGTAATTTCATGTTTTGCATGAATAAACATTAAATATTAGTACAATATCCGTAAATTAGGAAAATATAGTCAGAATATAAAAAAATAATTTGGTACTATATATAATTCAACCTATTCTCTATGTACATTTAATCAAACTTCATAAATGAGTTTTGAATGTATATTGTATATTTAGCTGGAAGCCAGTCTGTAGGATATAAATTATATAATAAAGCAGGGCCTGCTTAAATATATTTTTTTGAGTATCTTTCATCCTTTTGTAGGATTTCTTTTTCTTGCTTGCTTGGATAAAATAATTCAAAAGAGATCTTTATCACAAATTACTTTGCCAAGTAGCTACATTAGATATCTTTCCTAATCAGTGGTAAAATGGTTCTAGTATTTTCTCAGGTATATATGTAAGTTGTATAAGAACAACAGTTGTCAAAATCCCAATGTCATATATATATATCTCATCATTTATAGAGATGAGTATCACGTTATTAACATTGGAGTCACATTTAGAAACAACAGTAATCTATATATATATAAAGCTGAGAATGTGTGTGTGCATCACTAAACCGTGAGAACTACCTAATCAATTTCATTCAAATTTTACACATGCCTTACAGTGTCATGGGCTCCAAAAATTTTCAAATTCTTGCCTAATGCAAACCCGGAGCAATCTCTTATCTCTTACACTATTTCAGTATTATGTGTCAAAAGTGAAACAATTACATCTCTATTGTAATGTGAGGTAATACTTTCAGTTTTAATACTTTCACTATTAATACTGTCACTATGTCGTCGTTTAACATCCACTTTCCATGCTGGCATGGGTTGGATGGTTTGACTGACGACTGGCGAGGCAGAAAGTTGCACCAGGCTCCTCAATCGGATCTGGCAAAGTTTCTACATCTGGATGCCCTTCCTAATGCTAACCACTCTGAGAGTGTAGTGGGTGCTTTTATGTGCCACCGGCACGAGGGCCAAGCCAATCTGAAGGTTCTGGCAACGAACATGCTCAAAAGTTGTTTTTTACATGCTACCTGCATGAGATCCAGTCTGGTGGCACTGGCAACGACCACGCTCGAATGTGGTTTTTCACGTGCCGGTAAGGCAACACTGGCAACAATCACTTGAATAATGCTTTTTACGTGCCACCGGCACGGGAGCCAATCCATAGCCCTGGCAACAATCATGCTCGGATGTGCTTTTAACATTTCACTGACATGAGTGCCAATCAGGCGGTACTGTCATCGGCCACGTCAGCGATGTTGATTTAGATTTCACTTGCCTCAGTAGGTCTTTGCAAGCAAAGTTTATTGTTCAATGAATGAAGGGTACTCATAAGTGGGCTGGTTATACACCACTGGCATAGGCCACGGACTATGGTCTCACTTGATTTGCTGGGTCTTCTCAAGCACAGCATATCTCCAAAGGTCTTGGTCACTAGTCATTGCCTCAGTAAGGCCCAATGTTCAAAGGTCATGCTTCACCACCTCATCTCGGGTCTTCCTAGGTCTACCTCTTCCACAGGTTCCCTCAGCTGCTAGAGTGTGACACTTTTTCACACAGCTGTCCTCATTCATTTGCAACACATGACCATACCAGCGCAGTCGTCTCTCTTGTACACCACATCTGATGCTTCTTAAGTCCAACTTTTCTCTCAGGGCATTACACTCTGTCATGTATGCACACTGACATTACACATCCAACAGAGCATACTGGCTTCATTCTTTGCGAGCTTACGCATGTCCTCAGCAGTCACAGCCATGTAGCATGTTTCACTGCCATGTAGCATGGCTGTTCGTACACATGCGTCATACAGTCTGCCTTTTACTCTGAGTGAGAGTCCCTAGTGGGAAAATTATCAGAAAAGCCATTTCTATTCATTTTTTTCAAATATGGTATCAAGGACTTTCTATTTTTTATTCTACTATATATATATATATATATATATATATATATATATATATATATATATATATATAGAGAGAGAGAGAGAGAGAGAGAGAGAGAGAAAGAAAGAAAGAAAGAGAGTGTGTGTTTGAAGTGGTGTACAGATATTGTATATTGAAAAAAAGGAGGCAATCAGAATTTTGGATATTTCTTTATTAGCGCTAATGAATGAAATGAGTACAGTAATGAATTCCGGGTAGAGGTAGGGGTCCACCAAGGTTCCGTCCTCAGCCCCCTCCTATTTATCATAGTCCTCCAGGCGATAAAAGAGGAATTCAAGACAGGTTGCCCCTGGAAGCTCCTCTATGCTGATGACCTTGCACTAATTGCAGAGTCACTATCAGAACTAGAGTAGAAGTTTCAGGTGTGGAAGCAAGGACTAGAATCAAAGGGCCTTAGAGTCAACCTAGCTAAAACCGAAATCCTAATAAGTAGGAAGGTAGATAAAACACAAACCCCTTCAGGTAGATAGGTCCTGCTCAGTATGTAGAAAAGGAGTAGGTAGTAACTCTATAAGATGTACCCGGTGCAGGCTATGGACACATAAGTGGTACAGCAATATCAAAGGCAGGTTAGCTAGGAAGTTATTTTTTGTATGTGGCAGATGTTCAGGTACAATAAACACTGTAAACAAACAGGAAACAACTTCTATCTCATTCCAGGGAGAAAAACTAGAGGTAGTCGATAGCTTCCGCTATCTGGGTGACCAAGTTAGTAGTGGGGGTGGGTGCGCTGAAAGTGTAGCTGCTAGAATAAGAATAGCCTGGGCAAAGTTTAGAGAGCTCTTACCTCTGCTGGCGACAAAGGGACTCTCACTCAGAGTAAAAGGCAGACTGTATGACGCATGTGTACGAACAGCCATGCTACATGGCAGTGAAACATGGGCTGTGACTGCTGAGGACATGCGTAAGCTCGCAAAGAATGAAGCCAGTATGCTCCGTTGGATGTGTAATGTCAGTGTGCATACCCGTCAGAGTGTAAGTATCTTGAGAGAAAAGCTGAACATAAGAAGCATCAGTTGTGGTGTGCAAGAGAGGCGATTGCTCTGGTATGGAGATGTGGTGAGAATGGATGAGGATAGCTGCGTGAAAAAGTGCCACACCCTAACAGTTGAGGGAACCCGTGGAAGAGGTAGGCCCAGGGAGACCTGGGCTGAGGTGGTGAGGCAAGACCTTCAAACATTGGGCCTCACCGAGGTGATGGCTTTAGGAAGGGCATCCAGCTGTAGAAACTCTGCCAAATTAGATTGGAGCCTAGTGTTGCCATCCGGTTTCACCAGTCCACAGTCAAATCGTCTAACCCATGCTAGCATGGAAAGCGGACGTTAAACGATGATGATGATCAAGACAAAATCAAAATAGTAAAAACAGAATGTCTTGTTTATTTATATGAACTGGATGCTTTTTTGCTTTGTTTAGAAGAGGAGAATTTTTTTAATGGAAAAAGTAGAGAGAGAAAGAAAAGCAAAGGTGAGAATAGACAGAGAAAAAGGTTTCAGGACAAGAAAGAGGAGAAAAAATAGTAAAGGATTGGGAGAGGATGGATAGATAGATAGAGAGAAGTTTGTTTTCACTTTGATGTGGTCACTTCATTGAAATTTCATTGCAAAGCATTTTTTTCTCCTTTCCATTTCTTTTTTCTATCAACGTATTTGTAAATAAACACATCTTCTCACAAGAGCTGGTGACCTTTCAAAGATGTCAATTTTAGGAAGTAGGATGCAAAAAATTAGAAAAATGGGGAGGGTGTGCGGTCATCACTGAAAAATAAAAAGGAGTTCAAAATCATATGGAAATGTATATTCTGTGTAATTTCATGTTTTGCATGAATAAATATTAAATATTAGTACAATATCCGTAAATTAGGAAAATATAGTCAGAATATAAAAAAATAATTTGGTACTATATATAATTCAACCTATTCTCTATGTACATTTAATCAAACTTCATAAATGAGTTTTGAATGTATATTGTATATTTAGCTGGAAGCCAGTCTGTAGGATATAAATTATATAATAAAGCAGGGCCTGCTTAAATATATTTTTTTGAGTATCTTTCATCCTTTTGTAGGATTTCTTTTTCTTGCTTGCTTGGATAAAATAATTCAAAAGAGATCTTTATCACAAATTACTTTGCCAAGTAGCTACATTAGATATCTTTCCTAATCAGTGGTAAAATGGTTCTAGTATTTTCTCAGGTATATATGTAAGTTGTATAAGAACAACAGTTGTCAAAATCCCAATGTCATATATATATATCTCATCATTTATAGAGATGAGTATCACGTTATTAACATTGGAGTCACATTTAGAAACAACAGTAATCTATATATATATAAAGCTGAGAATGTGTGTGTGCATCACTAAACCGTGAGAACTACCTAATCAATTTCATTCAAATTTTACACATGCCTTACAGTGTCATGGGCTCCAAAAATTTTCAAATTCTTGCCTAATGCAAACCCGGAGCAATCTCTTATCTCTTACACTATTTCAGTATTATGTGTCAAAAGTGAAACAATTACATCTCTATTGTAATGTGAGGTAATACTTTCAGTTTTAATACTTTCACTATTAATACTGTCACTATGTCGTCGTTTAACATCCACTTTCCATGCTGGCATGGGTTGGATGGTTTGACTGACGACTGGCGAGGCAGAAAGTTGCACCAGGCTCCTCAATCGGATCTGGCAAAGTTTCTACATCTGGATGCCCTTCCTAATGCTAACCACTCTGAGAGTGTAGTGGGTGCTTTTATGTGCCACCGGCACGAGGGCCAAGCCAATCTGAAGGTTCTGGCAACGAACACGCTCAAAAGTTGTTTTTTACATGCTACCTGCATGAGATCCAGTCTGGTGGCACTGGCAACGACCACGCTCGAATGTGGTTTTTCACGTGCCGGTAAGGCAACACTGGCAACAATCACTTGAATAATGCTTTTTACGTGCCACCGGCACGGGAGCCAATCCATAGCCCTGGCAACAATCATGCTCGGATGTGCTTTTAACATTTCACTGACATGAGTGCCAATCAGGCGGTACTGTCATCGGCCACGTCAGCGATGTTGATTTAGATTTCACTTGCCTCAGTAGGTCTTTGCAAGCAAAGTTTATTGTTCAATGAATGAAGGGTACTCATAAGTGGGCTGGTTATACACCACTGGCATAGGCCACGGACTATGGTCTCACTTGATTTGCTGGGTCTTCTCAAGCACAGCATATCTCCAAAGGTCTTGGTCACTAGTCATTGCCTCAGTAAGGCCCAATGTTCAAAGGTCATGCTTCACCACCTCATCTCGGGTCTTCCTAGGTCTACCTCTTCCACAGGTTCCCTCAGCTGCTAGAGTGTGACACTTTTTCACACAGCTGTCCTCATTCATTTGCAACACATGACCATACCAGCGCAGTCGTCTCTCTTGTACACCACATCTGATGCTTCTTAAGTCCAACTTTTCTCTCAGGGCATTACACTCTGTCATGTATGCACACTGACATTACACATCCAGCGGAACATACTGGCTTCATTCTTTGCAAGCTTACGCATGTCCTCAGCAGTCACGGCCCATGTTTCATTGCCGTGTAGCATGGCTGTTTGTACACATGCATCATACAGTCTACCTTTTACTCTGAGCGAGAGGCCCTTCGTCACCAGCATAAGTAGGAGCTCTCTGAACTTTGCTCAGGCTATTCTTATTTTAGCAGCTACACTTTCAGAGCATCCACCACCGCTACTGACTTGGTCACCTAGGTAACGGAAGCTATCAACTACTTCTAGTTTTTCTCCCTGGAATGTGGCAGAAGTAGTTCTCTGCACATTTTCAGTGTTTATTGTTCCTGAGCATTTGCCACAAACAAAAACTATCTTCCCAGTTAGCCTTCCTTTGATATCAAAGGAAGGCTGCACTCTTATGTATCCATAGCTTGCACTGGGTACATCTTATAGAGTTTCTACCTATGCCTTTTCTACAGATCGAGCAGGGCCATCTACCTGAAGAGGTTTGTGGTTTGTCTACATTTCTACTTATTAGGACTTTGGTTTCAGCTAAGTTGACTCTACGGCCCTTCGATTCTAATCCATATATATATATATATATATATATATATATATATCAACTTTAAATAGAGCTCAAAATTGATCCGTTGAAAATACTTTATTACAATAACAATAATAATAACAAATAAATAGACCTATGTACATTTCGATAGAACATCCAGAATGATTAATACATATCATAAAATATGAAATATTATAAAATATAGGATACTCCATCTCCTCAGGGTCCCATTATTATTTATTTGTTATTATTATTGTTATTGTTATTGTAATAAAGTATTTTCAACGGATCAATTTTGAGCTCTATTTAAAGTTGATATATATTCAAAAACTCAACTGTGAGTTTTTTGCTAAGATTGTTAACAGATAACTCGGACAAAATAAATTGGTTAATAGATACCAGGGTAGCAAAGATCACAAAATGATTGTGGTGTAACTCCTGTTTATGAGATAGAGACTCCTTGTTATTTTGGGTACTTGAGTCATCATCATCATCATCGTTTAACGTCCGCTTTCCATGCTAGCATGGGTTGGACGATTTGACTGAGGACTGGTGAAACCAGATGGCAACACCAGGCTCCAATCTAATTTGGCAGAGTTTCTACAGCTGGATGCCCTTCCTAACGCCAACCACTCAGAGAGTGTAGTGGGTGCTTTTATGTGTCACCCGCACGAAGGCCAGTCAGGCGATACTGGCAACGGTCATGCTCAAAATGGTATATTTTATGTGCCACCCGCACAAGAGCCAGTCCAGGGGCACTGGCAACAATCTCGCTCGAAAATCCTACGAAGTCCAGTCAGGCTGTACTGGCAACGGCCACGCTCGAAATGGTGTATTTTGTGTGCCACCCGCACAAGAGCCAGTCCAGGGGCACTGGCAGCGATCTCGCTTGAAAATCCTTACACATGTCATGGGCACAAGTGCCAGTAGGGCGACGCTGGGCACAGGTGCTATCCCAATTTGGCTTTCGCTTGCCCCAATAAGTTTTCGCAAGCTGAGTTCCGTGTCCAATGAAGGAGACGACGTTGGCACGGGTGCCAGTCGTCGAATTTAGTTCGATTTCACTTGCCTCAACAAGTCTTCGCTGGCGGAGTTTAGTGTCCAATGTAGAAAAGGTGCGCATAAGTGGGCTGGCTACACCCCTGGCAGAGGCCTTGGATTTTGGTCTCACTTGGCTTGCCAGGTCTTCTCATGCACAGCATATTTCCAAAGGTCTCGGTCAGAAGTCATCGCCTCGGTGAGGCCCAATGCTCGAAGGTCTTGCCTCACCACCTCAGCCCAGGTCTTCCTGGGCCTGCCTCTTATTATCTCCCAATTTTATACTCTAAATTTTCTTTTTTTTCTTTCCTTCTTTTCTTCCTTTCTTGTCCAACCTTTTCAGTCACAGACAGACAATAAAAAGACATTTTTTGCCGAATATTTTTCACAAGATGTTAATAACTTTTCTAATAAACCAGGTTCGTGTTCCATTATCCTTTTCCCAACCTCCAACGGCTTTTTCAAATAAATTAGGTAACAATCTTCTCTAACTACAGTTCTCATATTCGGTTAAAATGTCTTACGTTTAAGCTGGTTCCCATGCATTTCCCTGAAGAGAAGATTACATTCTTATCAACATCACCTATTCCTATGGAAGGTATAATTTGTAATCTTTGAAACATATGTTGGAAATAAAAGTATTCAGTTAACATATGCGTTTTACTCCATTCACTAAATTTATATATATATATATATATATATATATATATATATATATAAAAGCACCCACTACACTCTCTGAGTGGTTGTCGTTAGGAAGGGCATCCAGCTGTAGAAACTCTGCCAAATTAGATTGGAGCCTGGTGTTGCCATCCGGTTTCACCAGTCCTCAATCAAATCGTCCAACCCATGCTAGTATGGAAAGCGGACGTTAAACGATGATGATGATGATGATGATGTATGGGTGTGGGTGTGTGTGTGTGTGATTATTCTTGTTGGTACAGACATGTATAGTAATATGAACATATTTATCTGCATATATATGTATGTTTGCATGCATATTTCCAATTTATTGTGTGTGTGTATTTATATGTATATGTGTGTGGCCCCTTTTTTTGCACATGTATGGGTATATTTGTATAAGTTTTTATATGTATACCTTAATCGTAATATATCCATGAATTCCTGTATCTATATACTCATGTGTAAATATGCCTCTATACGTATGATTAAACATACACTCTTCTCCCCATTAGATTATCTTCTGTATAGTGTAAATTTTTTACAATTTTGCGTACCCTTCTTGTAGTTTTTTCTTATATTTATACTGGCACAGTATCCCTACAACTCTTATACCATTATGACCATACTGCCATTCTATATCCTTCTCACATAATACTAAGCTGGATTATTACCTCTGAAATATTTTTTTTTTTATATATCTAAAGAATAGCCTGGGCAAAGTTCAGAGAGCTCTTACTTCTTCTGGCTACAAAGGTTCTCTCGCTAAGAGTAAAAGGCAGACTATATGACGCATGTGTATGAACAGCCATGCTACATGGCAGTGAAACATGGGCTGTGACTGCTGAGGACATGCGTAAGCTCGCAAGGAATGAAGCCAGTATGCTCCAATGGATGTGTGTAATGTCAGTGTGCATACTCGACAGAGTGTAAGTACCTTGAGAGAAAAGTTGAACCTAAGAAGCATCAGTTGTGGTGTGCAAGAGAGACTATTGCGCTGGTATGGACATGTAGCGAGAATGGATGAGGATAGCTGTGAAAAAGTGCCACACCCTAGCGTTGACGGAACCCGTGGAAGAGGCAGGCCTAGGAAGACCTGGGTTGAGGTGGTGAAGCACGATCTCCGAACATTAGGCCTCACCGAGGCAATGACTTCTGACCGAGACCTTTGGAAATATGCTGTGTGTGAGAAAACCCGGCAAGCCAAGTGAGACCAAAATCCAAGGCCTCTGCCAGGGATGTAGCCAGCCCACTTATGCGTAACATTCCTTCTTTGGACACTAAACTCCGCTTGCGAAGACCTGTTGAGGCAAGTGAAATCGAAATCAAACTAAATTTGTAGATTGGCACCCATGCCAACGTCTTCATCAAACACTAAACTCAGCTTGCGGAGACATTTTGGGGCAACCGAAAGCGAAATTGTGATGGCACCAGTACCAGTAAATCACTAAGAGTACCGTCCGGGCGTGATCGTTGCCAGAGCACCAGCTATCTGGCTTTTGTGCCGTTGGCACGTAAAATACACCATTTCGAGCGTGGCTGTTGCCAATACCTCCTAACTGGCCTTCATGACAGTGTCACGTAAAAGCACCCACTACACTCTTGGACTGGTTGGCGTTAGGAAGGGCATCCAGCTATAGAAACTCAGTCAAATTGTCCAACCCATGCTAGCATGGAAAGCGGACGTTAAACGATGATGATGATGATGATATACTAAAATACACCTGTATAACCAACACATCCCTATCCAAATTTTAATTTTTTACTTCTGTCTTTCTCTGCTCATTTATCTCCCCTACATTTATTTTGGTCTATCTAACTTCATTTTTACATTCACTTTTTCATCTTTATAAACACAGCAAGTACATTCTATTTTAATTGTAATATTAACAATCACTTTTCTGTTTTTACTTATTTTTTTTCTCCTATATTATTCATATGTATTACCTAATATGCTTTTTTATGCAAACATTTCCTTTATAGACATCATCTTCTCTCTTTAATTCATTCTCATTCCTCTATATTTTGACATTTGTTTACGTTAATCGTCTAGTATTAGCTTCTTATATACAACTTTCTCACGCTAAACTTCATTCTTCAGTATAGATTTTTTAAAAATACATTATACTACATACTGATTTCAATGGTTAGTTTTAATTTTTATTTAAATTTGGTGTTGTCTTCCCATTGGACATTTCTGCTACTTATTTGCTCTACGCTACTTATATAGACCTCTAACTCTAATTTCCAAACTCATCTATAGAGGGAACATCTCCGATACCTCTTTACTTATATCTTCAAATAACCGTTGAAGCTATTAGTTATGGTTCAATATCCGACATGACTGTCCGAGATCCCATTTTTTCTGCTCTATTCTTTTTTAAGTTCCTTGTATTATGGTTTCTTTCCTTCCTGCACTGAAGAGTATGCTGATATTTATTTTATTTAATTTAATCATGAATTTATTATATCCCTGTATGAAACGATCGTCTGCAAGAATTAAACTTCTAATAAATTTTAACAATTTGTCTCCTCCATTTTTTAATAAAATTGATCGGATTTATGGAACTTCATTCCATAAATTCATCATACATTATATACATGTACTTTCATATCTTCGCAAATTTACACCTGTAAACTCCAGGCAAAGTATGAAGAATCAGGATTAGAAATTCTTTTTGGAAACCTCTAATTAAAGGATGAATCCACATCCAACCTTTATATACCTATATATATATATATATATATATTTCTTCTACCTTAATGAATAAAAATTCTTCGGATAGAATAAATGGGTTAATAGAAACCAAGGTAGCAAAGAACACAAAATAACTGTGGTATAGTTCCTGTTTTTGAGGCAGAAACTCCTTGAAATTTTGGGTATTTGAGTATATTTAAAAATTTATGGAATGGAGAAGACGCATGTTATAGTTGCATACTTTATTCCTACATATGTTTCAAAGGATTACAACCTATGTGATCCATAGGGATCTGTGATGTTAAAATTGTAACCTTCTCTTCAGGGAATGCATGGGAATCATCTTAAACGTAAGACATTATGACCGAGTATGAAACCAATAGATGGATAAGGTTATGACGTGATTCATTTGAAAAAAACCGTTAGAGAACACATACATATAAATGTATATACATACATGCATACATAATTACATATACATATATACACACATATATATATATATATATATATATATATATATATATATATACATATATATGTGTATATATATATATATATATACACACATACACACATACGCCCACATTTACACATATCTACATACGTACCTACGCATATACATATACATACATGTATTCAAACACGTACGTAAACACACGCATGCACAAACATACATACATACATACAAATACATATATATAAGAAAAAGAACTCAAATGTGTTCATATATACATATATATATATATATACATACACATACACACATACACGCATACATACATATACACACACACATACAGATATATGTACACACATACAGAACCTAATCACGCATACATATGGATTTATACAAATACATACACATTTATATATACATATACATAGATATGTACACATATACACACATATATACTTACAAACTACGTACACACTCCCATACAAGTATACCTATATACATACATACACACAGACACACACACACGCACATATATATATATATATATATATATATATATATACATACACAGACACACACATGTATACATATACATACACATGTGGACATACACTCACATATACATGTATACACAATCATATACACACATGTATATTTACACACACACACACATACATCTAAATATAGACATATATTTTTTTATATAAAATACATCTACACAAATACGCTCCCACAAATACGCTCCCAAGTACACTCATATATGAATATGTAAAGAAACCTATGTATAAATAAATACATCTGTGCACAAAAATGTACATACATCCAAAAAATCATACGTAAATGCATATTGATATATTTTCTTTAAAGTAAGAGTAACAAGAGTAAAATTAAGAGTAAAAATAAGGGTAAAAGTAAAAATATAAATGATAATGTGTATATGTACTCAAAAAAATCAGTAGAAACACCTCTAGTTTATACAAAACCCTGAATATGTATACACAGACACACACATACACATTTTCTCTCACAGATACACGTGTATATATAAACACCTATACCGGTATATTCATACGTACATAAATTTTGTATGTGTTGGTTGTTACAAGAGCTTATCAAGATTTAAAATATGTTCTAATTTCATCATCATCATCATCATCGTTTAACGTCCGCTGTCCATGCTAGCATGGGTTGGACGATTTGACTGAGGACTGGTGAAACCGGATGGCAACACCAGGCTCCAATCTAATTTGGCAGAGTTTCTACAGCTGGATGCCCTTCCTAACGCCAACCACTCAGAGAGTGTAGTGGGTGCTTTTACGTGTCACCCGCACGAAAACGGCCACGCTCGAAATGGTGTCTTTTATGTGCCACCCGCACAAGCCAGTCCAGGGGCACTGGCAATGATCTCGCTCGAAAATCCTACGGGAGCCAGTCAGGCGGTACTGGCAACGGCCACGCTCAAAATGGTGCATCTCATGTGTCACCCGCACAAGAGCCAGTCCAGGGGCACTGGCAACGATCTTACTTGGCTTGCCGGGTCTTCTCACGCACAGCACATTTCCAAAGGTCTCGGTCAGTAGTCATCGCCTCGGTGAGGCCCAATGTACGAAGGTCTTGCCTCACCACCTCAGCCCAGGTCTTCCTGGGCCTACCTCTTCCACGGGTTCCCTCAACTGTTAAGGTGTGGCACTTTTTCACGCAGCTATCCTCATCCATTCTCACCACATGTCCATACCAGCGCAATCGTCTCTCTTGCACACCACAACTGATGCTTCTAATGTTCAGCTTTTCTCTCAAGATACTTACACTCTGACGGGTATTCACATTGACATTACACATCCAACGGATCATTTAGGTTAATAAATTACGAAAGTTTAGATAAATAATTTGAATCGTAAATAATTATTATCTTCTAACCTTTGAGGGAATTAATAATATGTTTTATTAGAACTATTTGAAGAACTCACTTATTATGATAGCGTTTTATGATAGCGTTTTATATGATAGCGTTATATGATAGCGTTTTATAAAAACAGTGAATGTTATTTAAATGCTGAAAATGTATGTTTTTGCCAATGTTTACATCTGTAAGAATTTTCTATGAAAGTATTTACCAGATTATTCTTTGAAAATAAAATAAAGAGGAGCTCGGTAACACAAAGATGGCAAAATTTTCCACCCTATTCATATGGCTTAGAAATAGAAAGAATAAGCCAGTCTAGTTTAAATTTAATGTTATTATCTTTAAGATCCCAAATTAGTTTGCTAAGGCTCGTGGTATTACGTTTGCTTCTATCTCTAAAGGATGAAAAATGGTTAGAAATTCTAATGGATAATGGTGAAGAGGAAGATCCTACATAAAAGTGAGTATTTGTAGGAGTACTAACTTGGCATTGGTAGATAGTGTTTCTGAGTTTCGCATTTTCACTTAAAAAACTAACTCTTTTGCTATTAACTTCTGAAATAATGATTTTGTTGTTGTGACTATTACTATTATGTATCGTGTTATTATTATTGTTCCCTATATTATTATTATTATTGTTATTTTGGTAAGGGTTAATAATGTCTGGCTCAATGTTATTACTGTTCGAACTCTCTAGTGGATGCAAAAGCCTCATATTGTGTGCAGATACTATCTGTGAAATGTTCTTCATGTTAGAGAAACCGAATCTAACCCTGTGTGTGTTTATGACTTGGGAGTAATGAGAATGTTTAGGAAAGTTTTTATTTATAGCGTTTTGGAACTGGGATACCAAGTTTGATTTTACACTTTTACTAAAAGGAAGAATTACCCAGACATTTTTATTAGGTTCTGGTTTAGAATGTTTTCCAGTATTGTTTATAAATAGTCTTAGTTTATTATTATCGTTGAGACAAGGTTTTATTTGACGGTTATTTCCCCTATTTCGTGAAAAAATGTTAAGCTTGCTGTTATCGTTAAGGAATTTATGATTGAGGTTATCTT
Organism: Octopus bimaculoides; assembly: GCF_046866305.1. Taxonomy (NCBI): domain Eukaryota; kingdom Metazoa; phylum Mollusca; class Cephalopoda; order Octopoda; family Octopodidae; genus Octopus; species Octopus bimaculoides. The sequence continues at coordinate 64,553,157 of NC_142932.1, read as the reverse complement.
CGTATTTATTGTTATTATTTAAATTAAAAACTGTATCATTATTACTATTGCTATTAATATTATTATTATTATTACTACTCAGATCGGTTTCATAAGTAGAATCTATATAATTAACCTTTTCTCTGTAACCTGCTTTTAATAAAGCTAAATTATAAAATTTAGTCTCCTTATTGAAGATGCATTCATTCGTAGATAGATTGGTTAGTCTAAGTGAAATATTTTTGACCAAATTTCTCGTTACAGAATTTGGATGATTGCTGGATTTACTGATATATTTTAGGTTAGTGGAGGGTTTGTGATACGGGAAAAATGTTTTAGTATGTAGATCTAAAGTGACGTCCAAGAAGTTAGCTATAGATGTTTCATCTTCAAATACTATACCAAAGCCCATTCTACTAAAAAACCTAGCTAATCTATTTTTAACTTTTTGTATTTTTTGATTTGTGGTGTTCTCTAAGTATAATAGACAATCGTCTCTGTATAGACCACCCTTCACATTTGGGAATTGGTCTTCTAATTCGTATATATATATATATATTTATGTGGAGAATGGAGCAACAAATACAAGAAGAAGCAATTCTGTTGGGCTAGTTAGCCATATTTTTATTATGTGGAGGTTATGTAATGAGTCATTGTGGAGGTTATGTAATAGTCATTTACGCACGTTTCAATCTGGCCAATGGTTTGGCAGATCTCTTCAGAATGTTGAGGAGTATGTTAAGAGTTCATGGTGTGAGAGATGTAGGAGAAGTGATTAGTAGATATATTAATGTATATGGTGGTATAATAATAGCGATAGGTAAAGAAAGCCTTACGTTTTAGTTGAAGTTGTGTTGGTCTTCCTGTAAGGGGATGTAGGATGGGTGCTATTTAAGCTCATTATTCCGATTTTAATCAAATGCATCTCCACATGATTTTATGATTGAGGGATGCGTCGTATATCTATAGCACCGGCGGTGTTAGTACAGGGAAGCAACCCTAAATTTAGGTGAAAAGGGGGCTAACTCTGGTCTTATTCGTAACTATTTATGATTAATTATACTTAGAAGGAAAATTCTTTTATGCATATTTAGTTTTACTTAGGAAGTGTAATGTATTATATATTTAATTATACTTAGAGAATGAGTATTTAGTAGCGTGAAGACAGATTAGGCTAGATTCCTATCTCCTGTTTAATAGGTCATTCTTAGCCGTTAGGATCTCGAGGCGCTTGGTTAAACAGAGGTGACAGCGTCTGTTAGTTGGGTTATAGGAATTAGCTACTTTTAGTATGTGCCGCTTTAGTTTATATTCTATCTTATTGTCGTTTAGTTCCCAGATATACCTACTAAGTCCTGTTGAATTTGCCTTATTTCTGTTTTTAAAACTGGATAGGTGCTCATTATATCTGAGGCGTATTTGGTTTTTCGTCGCATCTATGCAAGATCTAGTGTGGCTGTTTGTTTGTACGTCACATTGGTAAACTATATTATCGGTCTTGCATCTATTGGAGAAATTACATTTATTCCTATCTCTACAGCCACATAGGTTGTAAGGGGTGTCTATGTCTGTGTGTTGTTGTGTGGCCCTATTGTTTTTTTGGTGTGCGTCCCTCCTAGTAAGGGGTGTTGGATTAGGGTTGGAGTTAGTTCTATTATTTGGAGGGTTGTTGATTTGGTTGTTCGTGGTGTTTCTAGCTGTATAGAATGCGTCTAATTTCTTATTATTAATAGATGCTATTATGGTAGCTAAGTTACATGTCAGGCTGTGGCCTATTCTTATTTTGTTCTTAAATATTTCTGCGTATTTATTGTTTACATTGAGGTGTTTATCTATTATGTTCATTAGTGAGCGGACTATGTTAGATTTGAGGTTCATGTTATAGGGAATGATTAGCCAGATCGTATCCTTATTGTTCTTGTTGTATATATATATATATATATATATACTAGCAGTATAACCTGACCATGTCTGGGTGTGATTTATTACGCCATCTACGATAAGTTTTGCTAGGTGAAAATCAACTAAAAAAGAAAGCCTTACAACGAAAAAACCCTTATGATGTAAATATGTTCATAATTCAAAAGACGATGAAATTAATAGGGAAAGTCTGAAGGCTGTTTTGCATAACATTATTAAGTGTGTGTAAATTTCATCCGTCTAATTGGCTATACAAATGCTTGTGCAAAACAACTTTTTGTGCTACCCTGATTATACATAGCAGGGTAATCCCTTTTCGCAGGAGCTAGGACGGCAATTTGTGATGATGCAATTGCTGGCGATCTGTTACACAGTTTTGCCAGAATTCTATCAGATTTTTCAGATTAACACCCACACGATTATCCAACCCTAATCCTAACACTAACCTTAACACTAACCCTAACCCTGACTCTAAAACTGTAACCGTAATACTAATCTTAACCCTAACCGTAACCGTAACCCTAAACCCTAACCTGACCCTAAAACCCTAACCCTAACACCCTAGTGAAAATCGTGGTATATTTACAAAACATTGATGAACATTAGTTATATTTTACTGAATGATTGTGTACTTGCACGTGTATGCGTTTGAGAGAGCGAGTGAGGAAGAGGTAGAGAGAGGGAGAGAAAGGAATAAAGGTAGTTAAAAGTTTTCTTATGAAGGCTTCTCTTCACTGCCTATTACTTCATTAGAAATCTACGGATGCACATACGCACATAATAGAGAAAAATGAAACAAATATGGACGACTTGCTCCGAAACACCACCGAGTGGGGAACACTTCTCAAAAATAACCTGCAGTTGTTTCCTTCAAAATTCCTACATGCTCGAAATGTACATACATCAAGGTATATTTGGAGAAAATTTAACGAAAAAATATTCATTTTCCTGGATTTTAAGTGGAATTTCCGAAAATTGTCCCCCACCCCCCTCCCAAAACACTTTTACCAAAAATTTTTGTATATTCGGAATCTACATAATAAATAATATATGCATAGAAAATTTCATAACAAAAATATTCATTTTTCTAAAAGTTATGACCTTCCAAAGTCGGGAGGTACAACTCTGTAGTTATGCCACATTGATGAACATGAGTTATATTTTTGTGAATGATTGTGTTTACTTGCACGTGTATGCGTTTGAGAGAGTGAGAGAGGAAGAGGGGGAGAAAGGAATAGAGAACGTGAGCAATGTGTATGTTGTTTTCACAGATCACGTTTGTGTGATTGTGTCTGTTTTTACGTATGAATGTTATGAAAAATAGGTAAAGAATACTGAGAGGAAAGTTTAATCTATGACTTTGTATGTATCACTTTCTCTCTCTCACTCTCTCTCCCTCTTTTACTCTCATCTCTATATTATATTTTGAGCGCGTGTGTAAGAACTCTGTTCCAGGTAGAAGGGAAGAAATATATAAGTTGCTAGAAACAACAGCCAAATCTCCCTTAAATCACACAAAGTAAACGGAAATTAAAAAATCTAATTACTGCACTGGAAAGTTCACATCGAGAAAATTCCATTGATGTAAAAAAATTTTACGTAAAAGTGGAAAATATGGATTTCTATAGATGCAACACACACACTCACAAACTCAGCTATACTATAGTTATATATATATATATGTACTTATGTCTGTGTTTTTCGCCCCCACCATCACTTAGAAACCGATGTTGGTGTGTTTACATCCCCATAACATAGTGGTTCAGCAGAAGAATTCGACAGAATAAGTACCAGGCTTACAAAAAGTAAGTCCGGAGGTTGATTTCTTCAAGTAAAAGGTGGTACTCCAGCATGGCTATTCTGAAATGATGGAAACAAGTAACAGAATAAAAGAGTAATATATATCTGTAAAGATATGTGACACTTATTCAGTTATTCAGTAGCCATGATAAAACTCCGAGTTTCCGATACTGCCTAAAACTCAAAGTGTGATTATTTTATCTGGCCTTGAAATTACCCTCTGTGAGGCCCACGTATTTCTTCATGGAAACTGCGTTCTTAGTGGATACGGAATCTACGGTGGCTTCATAAATGATTGTTTCGGACATGCAAGCTCCATTTAGCGGGCACAAGTTCTGGGATAAAAGAAAAACGACAAAATTATCCAGTCATATATGATCTTTAAGAGATAAGGGTGACGGTTACAACATCCATTGGAAGATCTTAGCTAAGTGTAAACCCTACACCAGCGGCAGCGGAAGGTGCGGTCTGTGTGATATGGAAAGATGGCTTATCTGGAAAGGCAGCCTTGACCCTACCACATGTCTAAATTCAAAGACTGAACTCTTCGGATCATGTCCACATGTGACCAAATATTTGCTACATTTTTGGTCCCTCTGAGGCTACAGATTGGACTTGCTTCCTATTACATATATTTTTTTTGTGTCTCTATAATTATTTCTTATATTTTATATACATATTTTTTATCATCATCATCATCATCATCATCATCATCATCGTTTAACATCCGCTTTCCATGCTAGCATGGGTTGGACGATTTGACTGAGGACTGGTGAAACCGGATGGCAACACCAGGGTCCAGTCTGATTTGGCAGAGTTTCTACAGCTGGATGCCCTTCCTAACGCCAACCACTCAGAGTGGGTGCTTTTACGTGTCACCCGCACGAAAACGGCCAAGCTCGAAATGGTGTCTTTTATGTGCCACCCGCACAAGCCAGTCCAGGGGCACTGGCAACGATCTCGCTCGAAAATCCTACGGGAGCCAGTCAGGCGGTACTGGCAACGGCCACGCTCAAAATGGTGCATCTCATGTGCCACCCGCACAAGAACCAGTCCAGGGGCACTGGCAACGATCTTACTTGGCTTGCCGGGTCTTCTCATGCACAGCACATTTCCAAAGGTCTCGGTCAGTAGTCATCGCCTCGGTGAGGCCCAATGTACGAAGGTCTTGCCTCACCACCTCAGCCCAGGTCTTCCTGGGCCTACCTCTTCCACGGGTTCCCTCAACTGTTAGGGTGTGGCACTTTTTCACGCAGCTATCCTCATCCATTCTCACCACATGTCCATACCAGCGCAATCGTCTCTCTTGCACGCCACAACTGATGCTTCTAATGTTCAGCTTTTCTCTCAAGATACTTACACTCTGACAGGTATTCACATTGACATTACACATCCAACGGAGCATACTGGCTTCATTCCGTGCGAGCTTACGTATGTCCTCAGCAGTTACAGCCCATGTTTCACTGCCATGTAGCATGGTTGTTTGTACGCATGCGTCATACAGTCTGCCTTTTACTCTGAGTGAGAGTCCCTTTGTCGCCAGCAGGGGTAAGAGCTCTCTAAACTTTGCCCAGGCTATATATATTTTTTAATGTTTTGTGCTGATGGGCGGCACTGATAGGCTTCCATATTAAGTTTTTTCACCTCTTTCACTTTTTACCTGAATCTCATATTTTTATTTTTTATTTTTATATTTCGATATTATAATATATTTTTAATTATGTTTAGGTTTTTACATAGGTATAGGGTTAATGGTTTTTTGTATTTTCCCACGTATAGGTTTTCTGTTTTTTTCTCCCCCTCCAAACCTTTTTTCCGTGCGCTTATAGACACGCACAAGGAACATTATATGTGAGAGGATACGTGCGCATGTAGATATAAATGTACGCACATTTGAGATATGTGCGTGCGTGTATGATATACGCAAATTTAGACAGGTTTTGACACCACACAGTAATTTCCCTTTTTTTATGTTTATGTTTGTTTATTTCCATAACAGTTATTTTTCAAATAGAATCTCCGGTGGCTGGATAACTGAAGAGATGTTGGAGCGGAACCCCGCCCGGGCATCGGAAACTTGGAGTTTTATCATGGCTACTGAATAAGTGTCACATATCTTTACAGATACATTACTCTATTTGCATAATATCGAGGTCTCTTTCTTTCTTTTGTTGCCATTCCTGCCAAATATATATATATATATATATATGGATATATATATGGCTGACCAAAGCCTTGTAAGTGGATTTCATACACGGAAACTGAAAGAAGACTGTCGTATATATGTGTATATTTGTGTGTGTGTGTTTGTACCCCCACCACTGCTTGCCACCAATGTTGTTGTGTTTATGTTCCCATTATTTAGCAATTTGGCAAAAGACACTGATAGAATAAGTACTAAGTTCCCAAAGAATAAATCCTGTGGTCGATTTGTTCGACTAACGGTGGTGCTCCAACCATGGCCACAGTCACATGACTGAAACAAGTAAAACAATAAAAAAACTATGCCATTTTAATCCTGAGGAAGGCCAGGTTTCTCTGCTAGTAGTGTAATATAAATGTTTTATCTTCATCCATCATCATTACTATTAGAAAATAATAATAATAAAAACATAGTCCCTCTGTTTCTCTTTCAAACATTTAATTTTGGACAGAATTTTTTGATGAAGTGTAGCTCCATTGCTTTTTGGAATTTTGGGTCATCTCTTGGACGTTTGTAAAAAGGACAAATTTGAACTTTCCTTCACTGCATTTTTCTAGATGCTTGCTCAGTGGAATCTTGTGCAATTCATCTTGTTGGATGTGTTATCTGCATGTTAGCAGAGGGTATTGTTTGTTTTGCCAGTGTAATTTTCCTTGCAGTTGGGGCAAGTAATACAGTATGTGAGATTCTGTCATGCAGTTCATACCTGCATTTACTTTGAACAAGAATCCACTCTTGAATATAATGTGAGAACCACTTCTAAGTATTTCAAGTTGTTGCATGTTCCATATCTGTGATCTTCACTTTCTTTTACGGAGAACTCTAATTCATTTTCTGATGTTAAGTTTGCTCTTGTGAGGTGTTATTTGAGATTGTTGGGTTGGTGTCTACTGTTTCATAAGGGTTTTTATTAATCAGATTTTCCATTTTGGGGCTTTGTAGAAGTATAGGTAGGTTTGATTTTATGGTGTGAAAGATGTTGGCTACCTCTGGATTGTGTGTATTAATAAGTGGAATCGTGTGTTCATTAGTTTTCTCCTTAGATGTGTGATGCTGAGCTTCATCGCCTTCTTAATTCCCTCCTTTATTAATCCCAAGAGGTATTTCTGCTTTGTTAGGAAGTCTTTGAGCTTGTTGAGTCGGATTTAATGTATTTTGAGATCAATCACTATAATACAGATATGGCTTGCCATGCTATATGGGATATTCCTTTTGATGAGTGAGGGATGGCAAGAGTAGAAATTCAAATATTGGTGCATGTCTGTTTTTCTGTAAAATATGTCTGTTGTGACTGTGGAGTTGTGTATTTTTAAGTGGATATCCAGGAATGGTAATTCATTGCAACTGGATTCTGTCATGAATTTGATGAATGGGTAAAGTGTGTTGAGTATATTATTAAATATTTGTAGGTCCTCATTTGATTTGTCCCAAAAGATGAAGCAGTCATATAAGTGTAAAGGAATATACATTTTCATAGGACTTCGAAAACTTTTTATATTTTTCTGTGATGACCATACCTTCCCCCTTTTCTTATTTTTTCCATCCTACTTCCTAAAATTGACATCTTTGAAAATCACCAGCCCTTATGAGAAAATGTGTTTATTTACAAATACATTGATAGGTATACAATGAAAAGGAGAAAGAATGCTTTGTAATGAAATTTCAATGAATTGACCACATCAAATTCAAAAGAAACTTTTATATATCTTTCTCTCTATCCATCCTTTCCCCATCCCTTATTTTTTCTCCTCTTTCTTGATTGTCCTGAAACCTTTCTCTCTCTCTCTCTCTCTCTCTCTGTCTGTTCCCCTCCTTTGCTTTTCTTTTTCTCTCCTCCTTTTTCCAAAAAAAAGAGAACAATATTCTCCTCTTGTAAACAAAGCAAAAAAGCATCTGATTCATATAAATGAACAACAAAATGTTCTGTTTTTACCATTTTCATTTTGTTTTCATGAGTTCAAAAAGTGAACAAAAGTATTAATAAAGAATTATCCAAAATTCTGACTGCCTCCTTTTTCTCAATATATATATATATATATATATATATATATATATATATATATATATATATATATATATATATATATATATATTTATAAAAAAGAAGTTTGAAAATGCCAATATATAAAAAAAATGAATTTTAATTTAACATGTTTCGGTTCTTGTAAAAACGAACCTTATCAAAAATACATTTTAATAAAATGAAATTAAATGAAGAGTTCATAATTGTTCCTTACTGGTGTCAATAGCCCACGTGGGGGCATTTTTTGTTGGTTGTAGTAGTGTCCCTGTTGGTAATGGTAAATGGCAGTGACCTCTGTCCGTGTCAGTAGCAGTAGTTAATTGGTTGTAGTGGTAGGGGTGGAAGTAGCACAAGCAGCAGCAGTAGTAGTGACCGTTATAACAGTAGCAGTAGTAGCAGCAGCGAAGTTTTGTCAGTGAACAGGTCGTGGTTTGAAAGTGAAGAAAATATTTTGATACAAATGAAATTTTAATGAAGTGAAACTGGTACTACTTAAATACAGAGGTCCCTTAACGGTACTACTTAAATACAGGTGTTGTGTACAAGACATTTTAAATGTATGCTGTGTGGACGTGTAATGACACCTTAACCTTAACCCTAACTAATCCTAAAACTAGCCCTAACCTTGACCCTAAAACCCAGCCCTCTCCTTCATATCATTACAGAGATGCATCGGGACCTCTGTATTTAAGTAGTGCTGTGAAACTAATGCTTTCTGTGTGTTCTTGAATGGCTTACAAACATCTACACTGCAATTGTTTTTGTTTCAGCACATGATCTCAGATCAAGTCACTTGCTATGCAAGTACATCTCCATAATTTCTTAAAATAACAGTGGATAAATGCCAGCAATGACCTTCTCAGGTTCTCCAATATTTTAATTTCTAAACAGAAACAATCAGGGGCAGGGAGTGGGGTTGCAAAAAATTCATACATGTGAGAGTGATAAAGAAATGAGGAGGGTTGTCTTTGGATATGCTAGAAACAACAACCAAGTTGCCCTTAAATGACTCACTTTTCCCATTAAAAATATCAACAATTTAAAAAAATTCTTTTACTGAAAATGCTCTTCCCATGGTTTTGAAGTGCAAAAAAATTGGCCAAAATAGGTCCAGAGTAGGATGATGAGGAAGCGGGTGTAAAAAAATGTGTTTGCAAGCCCCCACCCCAATCCACCATTTCGAAGGCTGGTTTTAAAAAAAAATGAGGAAAATCCCTGAAAAACTTTTCCCCACAAATTTCTTTATAATTGTAATCTATGCTGTTTGAAAGGGATTTGTATAAATTTTCATTAAAAGATATACACTTTCCTGAAAGTTATGAGGGAAAAAATCAGATCATGTGAATTTTCCAAAATTCCTCTCTTCACCACCCTAGAAAAATTCTTTCTCATAAATCCCTATATATTCTGAAGTCACAACATCTAAGTAGTATTTATAGAAAATTTTGCTAAAACGTATCCATTTTTCTGGATGTCATGAGGCAACAAAGTTGGGGGCATATACATCTGTAGTAATGCCCTTTTATTTATACAATTTTTTCATTTCATGTTTATTTCATTCATTGTTTGAAAAGCTCACGGAAGGGCTACTGAATTGAAATCTTTATGTTGCTTTGAGGGAAAGGTAAAACTTGATAAACTGCTTCTCCCTCTATTGGACTACTGTGATGTTTGTTTAAAAAAAAGAGATTATGACTGTAATGAAATAATGAAAGTAGCTTGCTTACCAACCACATGGTTCTGGGTTCAGTCCCACTGCGTGGCACCTTGGGCAAGTGTCTTTTATAGCCTAAGGCAAACCAAAGCCTTGTGAGTGGATTTGGTAGATGGAAACTGAAAGAAGCCCGTCGTGTGTATATATATATATATATATATATATATATATATATATATATGTTTATGTGTCTGTGTTTGTTCCTCCAACCGTCGCTTGACAACCGATGTTGGTGTGTTTACGTCCCCGTAACATAGCGGTTCAGCAAAATGTTTAATGTTTTCATTATGTTTTAAATATGATAAATTTCTTTGTATGTCCTTCCCTGAAGATTTTCTCACTTGTAGTAATTAACCAAATTGATTGAGTTCAATTAAATTAAATTTGGTTGATTTTATACTGCAAGTGATGAATTGAAACAGTTGTAGGTCTGGTCATGTTGATGCATTAATAAACTTTATTAATCTTATCTCCATCTTTCTTACTTTATACACACACACACACACACACGTACTTATGTGTGTGTATTCACATGACAGATTCTTCAGTTTTCATCTACCAGATTTTACTAGCTTGGTATTGGTCAACCCAAGGTTATGAAAAAAAGACCTTTGACTAAGCTGTCGTACAGTGGGATTGAACCTGAGACCATATGGTTATGGGATGAACTTGTTGATCATATTTCTTTCCTGTGCTCTATAAGAAAAGATCCTAACCGCCAGTTTATTCACTGTTGGGTGCTACTTTAGCATGTGATCTACTAATTAAATGGTATTTACTTTAGGTTACTTTTTAGTTTACTTTGTGTTAGTACTACTTTGGTATGTGATCTGTGTGAGCAAATTTACTTTGGTGTGTGATCTATGTGCTTATTTCAATTATCATAGTGTGTATTCTTGGTTTCTTATTATCTAAAGATTTTTACAATGTGATCAGCAACAAGACAAAAGCAGTTGAATTTTTCTGAAGAAATGACCTTTTAGATAATGAAAATGTTGCACCATGTCATCATTGTGGTGGAAAAATGAAAGAAGCTCGAAAAAAAGGGGAAAATAGTGAAATTTTGCCAACTTTCTGTTGCAAAACTTGTGGCTGCCAAACTTATTGGTCTATCTGCACCAGAAATGTCTTTTGATATTATACTGATTTAAATAACAAAATCCATTGTAATCTTTCTCTTTCAAATTTTAAAATTAATTTTTTATTTTATTCAAAATGTCTCTAATGATAAGGTGCATCAGTTAACTGGTAGAGGTACCAAATCAATATGTGATTAGTTCAACATGTGTTGTGAAATTTGTTCACAAATTGTTTCCATTAACAATCGTGGAAAAATGGTAGGAACTGAAGATGAGCTTGTGCAAATTGATGAAGCTCAGTTTGCCGGACGCCGAAAATACAACAGACAGAATTCTGTAAGGAGACCATGTTCCTGATTCAACTAATAGCGAAGCTGAAATAGAAAACAACAGAAACCATGGAAGATGCTTTGATGGACCTTGGATCTTTGGATTGAAGAAAGGTGCAGATTTCTGTTATTTTTATAGAGAAAAAAGAAATCATAAAACACTTGAACCCATAATTCAAAAAGAAGTTGCAGAAACTTCAGTTATTCATTCCATAGAATGGCCAGCATACTCCTATCTGAATCGTCTAAATTTCCGCCATTCTACTGTTAACCACCAAAGACATGTTGATCCAAACACTGGAACCAATACTCAAACAATTTAAAGAACCTGGTTAGATTTGAAAATTCGTATTTTGCCAAAAAATGAGTGGAGTGAACCAAAGAACCTTCCAATCTTACCTTGATTATTTCTGTTGGCTACAGATGAGGAAGAGTGTGGAAGACTTTTTTCTTGCATTTCTAGAAGATGTTTGCTCAATCCATTGATAAAATTATTTTGATAATAATAAAACCATGTTTCATTTATGTTTTAGTAAGTAATAATAAGAAATCAAGAATAAACAATATAATAATTAAAAACAAGCATGTAGGTTACACACCAAAGCAAATTTGCTCACAGATCACACGCCAAAGTAGCACTAACACAAAGTAAACTAAAAAGTAACCTCAAGTAATCGCCCTTTAATTTGTAGATAACATGACAAAGTAGCACCCACTGTCAGTGGATGTAACTAGAATGCCTATTTTGATTGCAGATGTGGTTAAAAATTTGTTTCAGTATCCTGAGTTTCCTGGTTCTATCCCACTGCATGTCATCTTGGGCAGGTGTCTATTACTATAACCTTGGGCTAGTGCAAGTAATGGGAATAAAACTGTGTGGAAACCCATCAGATGTATTGAACCTGTAAATCAATGGTTCAGCCTTGTTGTACACAATGGTATGTTGAAGGTACATGTATCTGTGGAATATCCAGTCGTTTATTTTAATTGATCAAATGTGTAGGTCAATGGATTAAACAAGTAGATGATGATTGTTGGAATCAATGGAGGGGCCATCAAAATTTTTCTCTTAGTATTTATATCATCAGCATAAGGAGAAGGTCAGTTACTGTAAAACTTCAACCTCCTTTGATGAGCTGTAGCTTTCTAATGGTCTGTGTTTTGAGAAACATACCTCTTTGCTTGGGACACAGTATAACAGTAATATAAGTAGCTAACATTTCAGACTGTTGTTTCTAACATACTTACATACTCGCCAACTGTGATTCATATTTTTTTCTACTACACCTCTGTATTCCTGAGGTGTGGGTTGCATTATTTTGGGGATGTAAAATTGTGTGTGTTCTTTCTGGTGTTATTTTAATGTTTTGTCTGTTTACTTTGTTTAGAGCAATGTCAATAGTGTTATTTAGTTAAGTGTAATTGGTATGTTATAATATTGAGAGATATTGATGTAGTGTATATCTTAGTATTTGTGGTGTTTATATACAGTTCATACAGTATGGATTTTATTAGATGGCAGTTGTATGGAATATGTGTTGATGTTTTAGCGTATTAATGTAAAAGTATATGTTGTGTTATTATATTGGATGGTGATTGTGTAAAATGAAGGCATATGGCCTAGTTATTAGGGTGTTGGTTCATGATTAGAGATGCATTGTGTTCTTCATCAATGTACTTCACATTGCTCTTGTTTACTCAGCTGAAAATGAATATCAGACAAGTGCTGGTGCAGCCCTCTTTCTCCCTTCAGCTGTCACACTCTCTATATGCCACTTGGTCAAAGAACGAGAGACAGGGGTGTCTGTATCTGCTCACAACTACATAGATACCTAAAACAATTAGTGAAAATACGATACGTTACCAAGTCATACTTATTCATGGGTGATGGCTAGCTTATTCAAGATGGTATAGGGTATGTGCTGTTTGATTGGCATTATGTGTTTGGCAATGATTGTATGGAGTATGTGTCAAGTGATGACTATTGAGTGTATATACTGTGGGATGATGGTGATTATGTTGTGTGTGAGTTGTGTAAATCTTCATTAACCAAATTTACAAACACAAGAAAATGTCTGTTGGGTTATATTTTATTCATGAATCCATCATGGGTTTCCATGTGAAGAATCTATAATTAAGTTATTTACTGTATTCTTTATTTCCTTTGCCAGGGTCTTGGAGTTCCTTTCAATGTTGCCAGCTACTCACTACTGGTTTATATGATTGCTCACATTACAGGTTTGAAGGTGAGAAATAATATTGTTTAATTGATGTGTGTGTGTACCCTTCTACAGTATTTATTTATATCTTACTAATCTGTTGAAATTTCTTTAAGCACTGTCTATTGAGGTTGACTTTTTTTAGTTTAACTGCTTTATTATTTGCCAACAGGTTATTAATGATGTGAAGAAACTTTTTAGGCCTTAAAAATGACTGTCTCTTTTTGTTCCAGCAGTTTCTGGTTGCAGAATTGTCATTAACTGTTGTTTTAATGTTACTGTCATCATATCAGATAAATGCCATCCATTGAGTTTCTTTGCAACTTAGTCATTGCTCCAGTACTCAGTTTTCAGAGAAGAGTTGTTGCCCCATCATTAATTAGCTACTTTGACAGCATGTGTACTTCTCAGCACATGTCTCCTTGGGAGGCTGACCTGCAGTAGTGTATCTAGATGCAGTCAGTAATATCACACTGATATACACGATTAGTAGTAAGTTCAGTATGCATCTCTTTTTCAATTTCATCTGATAATTGAAAAACACCAAATGATTGAAACCAATTAAAGAATATGATGGCCTCCATCAGATAGAGTTGGATTCTGTATTTTCACCTTTATGTTGTGCAGGGCTGGCATCTAGCTGTTGAAATCATACCAAAGCAGGCCTCTAGCTCTCTGTCTCCTGTCAAGCTATCCAACCCATGTCAATGTGGGACACAGATGGTAAATGATGATAATGTATGCAGTCAAACATAATTATGTGGATGTACAAAACATTGGTTTCTGTCAAACACCTCTTAGAGGGATTGAAGGGTTGATTAAAGTTACATGTAGATTGTGAGCAGTGAGACACTGAGGATGGCAATTGAGCCTGGGTGTTGATCGGGAGTGGCAGATGAACCAGAATAGAGAGTCGTATGGAGTTTGCTAATTGGTGTGTGTGTATGCAAAGGAACAACAAAATACCAAAATTAAAAAGTACATCATCATCATTTACCATGTGTCAACTGATCATTATCAACATTTAACATCTGTTGTCCATGCTGGCATGGGTTGGATGGTTTGACCAGGGCTGGTAAGCTGAGGGGCTGCACCAAACTCCAGTCTGATTTGGTATGATTTCTATGGCTGGATGCCCTTCCTAACGCCAACCAATCTGAGAATGTAACGAGTGCATTTTACATGCCACTGGCATGGGTGTCAGTTGTGTGACACCAGTATCTGCTACAACAGCGATATTGCCAAATATGTCTCAGTCATTTGTCATTGTCTCTGTGAGGTTACCAGCATCAGCCACATGGCATCTCTGAGGCCAAATATTTGAAAGGTATTTTTTACGTGCCACTGGCATGGGTGCCAGTTACTTGATACCAGCATTGGTCACAACTGATTTCTCTTGGCTTGATAGGTCTTCTCAAGCATGGCATATTGCCAAAGGTCTTGGTCACTTGTCATTGCTTCTGTGAGGCCCAACATTTGAAGATCATGGTTCACCACCTTGTCCCATGTCTTTTTGGGTCTACCACTACTACAGGTTCCCTCTACCGTTAGAGATTGGCCCTTCTTTACACAGCTGTCCTCATCCATACTCATCACATGACCATACCAGCGCAGTCGTCTCTCTTGCATACCACATCTGATGCCCACCTATTCTCTCTCGATGTTTACACTCTGATGATGATAATTATCATGCTGAAAATGATGTTCTTGTTTCTTTTTTATAGCCTGGAGATTTCATCCATACGTTAGGAGATGCACATGTTTATGTGAACCATGTTGAACCATTAAAAGAACAGGTGGAATATTTAATTATTTATTTATTTATTTATTTTGGCATTCTTTGACTGAAATATTCTTCAGGTTGAATTATTGAGTTTTAGTTTTTAAATGTTAGTGCTGGATATTTTTGTTACAACTTTTTGGAGATGGGATCTGATATATATATATATATATATATATATATATATATATATATATATATATATATATATACTAGCAGTGATCCCCATCATTGATTGGGTAATTTTACTGTTTCTCAGGAGACACATTCAAAGTGTTATTATATATATATAGATTTACTTCTCCTGTATGTGTGTATTTTATAAGAAAAAAACATGTAATAATTGAAGTAGAAAAAAGATCAATTTCATACACAAACTTCTGTTTGTTTATTATATGACAATAGTAAGTGAGTTGTATGTTATTTTATATATCAAAATAGTAATGGCAATTATACACAAGGCCTTGGTTGGCATGGAGCTGTATTGAGAGAGAATTGCCCAATGTGCTGCGCAGTGGGACTGAACCCAAGGTGACATGGTTGGAAAGCAAGCTTCTCAACCACACAGCCATGCCTATGAAGAGATACATTTTGCATAATATACTCCTTGATACAACATGCTTAACAAGAAGATGGGATGTTTACAACGAGAAGACCTTTGATATTAATATTTACTTGAGCAACGCAACAACTAACAACGCTACACCATATAGGGTGTTTCAAAATTAACGGTCTGTTTCAATGAAATTGAGCAAATTTTTTAAAAAAACTGACAGAATTCTATGTTTATTACCAAAACAAATAGCCTTATAAGTCTTATATCAAACTTTTATTGAGAATTTTCAACATGTCAGTATCTCTACATACTTCATATTTCTCCTTAGCATTGTGAAACACATTTTGAAGCTTTTCGGGGGTTAGCTCCTGCACTGCTAACAGAATGTGTTCTTTAAGATCAGCTAAACGATTGCTTCATCATGGGGGTGGAGGTAAGGAAAATGATTGCTGCCAAATTGAAAAAAAGCTGTCTTGGTCAAATAAGAGGGGTCCAATATGAATGAAAATAAAATTATAGACATAATTCAAAATTTATACACTTTTAACACATTAAACATGATAAACATAAATAAAAGTGAGTTTTAAAAAAAATGCATCTGATTTCACTCAAATCATCATTAATTCTGGGACACCCTGTATTTACTCGTGCAACTAAACGGGGGAGGGAACACGGGTGTGGAGGGCTAATTGCAGGTGGTGAGTGTAGCTTCCGGAAGTGGTCACGCAGTCAAACTGAAATGGCCATGACTCACAACAGCAGTTTGTCTTTTTGCACTATATAGTTCAGACATGGATGATATAGAAAGCAGACATGCTGCCAAGCCATGCTGTGTTGTGCAGGATTGGAAATGTGAAACATCAACAGGTTACTTCTGGAGAATGGATGAATGGAGTTGTTGTGCCTTTAGCCTGCTGTGCACACATGCACATGGCCTGGTGGTGCGCAGGATGATAACACGAAGCATCAACAGGGCACCGACAAAAATTTTAATGTTCTTCTCATTTCGTCTGCCAAACTGGACAAAAAGGTTTTTACACGCTACTTATAATGCATAAGTAGTGTCAATATTTCATCATCGGAAAATGGCCTAAAACAAAGATAAAACCCAGTGCAGTTTACTCAAATCTGATTAATCTGCATTTTTCTGGGGCCTATAGTCGGCATCGGAAATCTTTTTTAGTCAACAGCAATTTGAGGAGCCTGATTAATGTTTGTTGCAAATTTGGAGGAAAGCGACTGGATACTCTTCAAGTTACGAGCTTTAATGCTGTGAAAATGCTTAAAAAATGCGGTTTATTTGCCCCTGGGCCCCATATTAGGCAAGTAGTTAAAAACCTTTTTGGCCCATAACACTCTATGGACCCTTTGTAATGCATGTGTAAAATTTCATTAAAACTGGTTGGGTGGATCTCAAGTTATAACGACATGACAAACTCATAGATAGGCACACATCCTGTGTTTTATATATATAGATAATCATCTATCACTCTCAATGCCCTCAGATATCTAACATAACATAACACCCCTCCCCCTGAGCCACTCATATCTCACTTTCAATTACTACAGTTATCTCTACTCCATCTAACCATCTCCCCTTACATTATAAAATTTTTTCTATCCCCTCTACCCACTCACCCAGCCAGTTATCTCGATCCTTTGACATCTCATCTGTGAAGCTCAACATCTGAAGGTCATTTCCTACTCTGTCCCATGTCTTCCTGGTTCTATCTCTTCCACAGGTTCCCTCCACAATTAGAGACTAGTACTTCTTTATGCAGTTACAATCATCACATGACCATACCAACACAGTCTTCTCTCTTGCACACTGCATCTGATGCCTCTTGTACCCAATTTTTCTCCTTGTCATACATGCTCATACACAATGCACATCCAGCAGAGCATACTGGTGTCATTTCTTTGAAGCTTTTGTATGTCATTTGCAGTCACTGCCATGTAGCATAGCTGTCTATATACAGGCATAAAATCTGCCTTTCAATGTGAAAGACCCTTTGTTGCCAAAAAAAGGTAATATCTCTCTCTACTTTGCCTGTTCTGGCAACTTTCTCCACTGCTAATTTCGTCACTTGGGTAAAAGAAACTACTACCTCTAAGGATCCTCCTGGACATTTGAGGAAGTCTATTTCCTCCACATTATTAGTGTTTATTGTGCCTGCACATCTGTCTCACACAAAGACTACTTTATCTGTTAATGTTCCTATGATTCTACTGCACCTCTTATGTGTCCATAACTTATGCTGTGTACACCTTATGGAATTTCTATGTATATATCTACATATCGAGCAGGGCCATTTCCTTAAATTTGTTTGTAATTTGCTTTCCTGATTACTAGTACTTTAGTCTTTGCTTTCCTCCAAGCTTGAAATTTCTTCTCTAATTCCAGTAGAGATTCAGCTATAAGAACAAAGTCATTTGCATAGAGGAGTTCCCTAGGGCAGCTTGTTTGAAATTCCTCTGTTATGCCGAGGAGAACTATGATAAACAAGAGGGGACTGAGAACTACTCGAATTCCTACATTGCTATATTCATGGTCAACTTTCACCTTACAGACAGTATCCCTGTACATGGCTTGGATAGCTCTCACCAGCCACTTATCTATCCCTAGCTTCCACATTGACCACCAGATGAATGAGTGAAGGACTCTGTCAAAGGCTTTCTCCCTCTCAACAAAAACCATGTACAGAGGTTTTTCACTTAGTGCTTCTCCTGCAGTTCTGGTTGCTTTACTAGGAATATAAACGTTAGTAGTGTTTCTCTCTGGTACAAAACCAAACTGCATCTCAGTTTAATTCTGTTCCTAACTAGTTAAGCTATGACCCTTTCTGTAACTTTCATGACTTGGTCCAGCAATTCGATACCTCTGTAATTTCTTCTGTCTCACAGAGGCAGTGATAAGTGACAGAGACTTTTGGCAATATGCTGTACTTGAAAAGACCTATCAAGCCAAATGAAATGATAGTTGGCACCCGTGCTGGTGGCATGTAAAAAGCACCCTTCAAACGTTGGACCTCACAGAGGCAGTGACGAATGACTGAGACCTATGACAATATACCATGCTTGAGAAGACTTGTCAAGCCAAGTGAGGTCATAGTCGTGCCAATACTGGTGTTATGTAACTGGTACTCATGCTGGTGGCACGTAAAAAGCATCCACTGCACTCTTGGAGTGGTTGGCATTAGGAAAGGCATCCAGCTGTAGAAACCATGGCAAATCAGGTTGGAACCTGGTGCAGCTTACCAGTTTTCAATCAAATTGTATAACCCCTACCAGCATGGAGAATGGACACTAAATGATGATGATCTTGGCAGTGATTCTTAATGGGTCAGGGGCTTTCTCTGCCTTCATATATCTAACTACTTTATCATGCTTCTCTCAACTTGAATAGTTGGCCCTTCTGTTGAGTTCACAGTAGGATGACTTCCTTCTCCCATGCATTGTTCACATTCAGCAGCCTGTGACTGTGTCCCTCTCTTAGAAATTATTGTGAGAAAGGCAGAACTGGTAGAGCACTCTTGTTTGGTCACTTTTGGTTTTGAGTTCAAATTCTGCAAAGATTATTTATACTGAAATGCTTTCTGAAGTTGATAAAATGAGCACAGTAAGTTGTGAGTACCTGTATAATTTACGATACTTCTTCTCCAAAAATTGTGATCCTATGTCTAATTTAGTGGCTTAGCCCAACCCTCAAAGACACTGAATTTACACCTAAGTTAGAAATAATTATTATTCTGATTCTTTACATTCTGAGTTAGTTCAACTTTGCCTTTCATAATTTCAGGGCCAGTAAAATAAAGTGCCAGTCAAATACCGGGGTTCATGGTAATGACCCCTTCCCATCAAAATTGCTAGCCTAGTGCCCAGATCAGAAACTGTTGTTATTATGAGGGCGGTGGATTGGCAGTGTTGGAGAAAATGCTTTGTGATATTTCTTGCAACTGTTTTATGTTCTGAGATCAAATCCCACCAAAGTCAACTTTGCCTTTTGTCCTTTCAAGGTTGATAAAATAAGTACCAGTCAAGTATTAAGGTCAGTAGTATGAACTTATCCCTTCCCCACAAAAGCGCTGACTTTGTGCCTAAATTACAAACATTATTATTATGAGACCTAGTAGTTGTGAAATGAAGGTACTGCTGTGTTTAATCCAGTTGGCTTGATTTGTAAAATCTATGATTGATTCCTTCTTCACTGTACAGTAGTTAACTGTAGAAAGGGCATCCAACTGAGAAAAGATTTTTTTTAAACACAGTGTGTGTGATCACTATGTTCTTGTCAGTTGTAGAAAATAGAGATAAAACCAGTTTCAGTTACTTTGAAGTGTGAAGGTGACTCCAGCTATAGTAGGTGTAGTATGTACTGTGATCCCTATGTTATTCTGATATCTATGTTTAGAATATGTCAAATGCTGATTTTTTCCTTTTTTTTTTTGTTTTTATTCTTATATCTTTTAAATAGCTGAAAAGGACCCCACGTGCTCTGCCAAAGCTAAAAATTAAGCGAAGTGTCAGTAACATCGATGACTTCCATGTTGATGATTTTGAAATTATTGACTATAAGCCATATGGTAAGATAAAGATGGAGATGGCTGTATAGGAAGGATTTGAGAAACCATTTTCAAAAAGCTGTTATTGGGTTCCAAAATCTATCAGTAGATTATGGCTCACAAGAAACATAACATTCTATAAACAGAAACTTTGGTGCTTATATTCCATTATTTTTTTTTTTACATCTATTAAAGTCATATATAAAGAACAAAAAAAATGAAACATTTTTAGTGTAAATACTGTTTGTCTTTTGTATCAAAATTGCGTTAATGTTAATGTATACATTACATTTTATAATGTAATGTATACCTCTACAAAATTTATGTATATACAAAAGTTCTATGTTTATTATTCTGTGTGAAAAAACAATACCTACTTCAGATTTTTTTCAAACTTGATCAAGCTATTATACTTCTAAAATAAGTCATACAAAATTTTATGTTTCTATATGCTCCCGTTCTTAGGAAATGGCTCCTAGAATATTGTAATTTAGGGCTAAATTTTTGTACAAGGCTGCACAAAAATAGTCATAAATCCTTCCCTATAAGTCCAAAGCTCGGTCTTGTAATGACTGCAGAAAGTGCCTAAAAAGGAGTTTGTTTATTTAAATGTTTATAGTGTCTTGTTAATTTTTTTTGAAAATTGACAGTATTGCTGAAAAGGTTTAGTGTGATGTTGTGCATGTGTTTGTTAATTACATCATAGCTTTAAAAAGTACATTAAAAAATGATGTAACAAAAGATTTAGGAACAGACACGATTATACAAACATTATAGACAAAAAAATTTACATGTAATTCATAATGAAATTTACAGGTAAGCTATTGCTCCCATCACAGACAATTCCATCAACATACATAGGACTACAAGAGTATTGGGGATTACTGTGACAGGAATAGCAGTCACATGCAGATTGTTGAGGAATTTGGCTTTAGTTGAAGCAGCTTCACACAGACTACTAGACTGATGACTAATATATTGTCCTGTAACATATGCATGCAGTTCATTGATGGTACAACAAAAGTTAATCAGATTAAGCACATTGGATGAAGTCATAGAATTACCTCATTCTGACTTTCTCATAGTGTTTTCTTGGCATTGAAGACAGGAACAGGAAGCTCTTCACAGTGTGGAACTGGTCTAATAGCAGAGGCAAGATTAGGATAGACAAGTGTTTGTCGATTTTTTTTTTTCTGTTTGATACTCTTCAAATTTAGGTTACAAAAATAGCAGTCATCCATGTGATTATAGGGCTCCTGTCATACCATTTATATAGCAAACCTCATACTTTTCCTTGTCCCTTTAGTCCATTGTTGCAAATGTTCTGTACATTGTTTGCAGACACTATGCAAACACCCAATATTTAGGGTGGTCTCCCAGCTTGACCCCAAAATATGCCATATATGCTCTTTCAACAAAATCAGTGATGTTTATTCGATTTTCAGGTAATGTGGCTCCAATGGATGTGTAATGTCAGTGTGCATACTTGACAGAGTGTAAGTACCTTGAGAGATGCATTACAGATCTATAGTGATTGGAAGGGCATGACCCAAC
The DNA here is from genome assembly GCF_046866305.1 of Octopus bimaculoides. Taxonomy (NCBI): domain Eukaryota; kingdom Metazoa; phylum Mollusca; class Cephalopoda; order Octopoda; family Octopodidae; genus Octopus; species Octopus bimaculoides. Next base: position 64,531,439 of record NC_142932.1, on the reverse strand, counting down.
TCAAATAAACATTAACAACTGTGTGACGTGAGGGTTAAGGGGAAATGAAAGTGTCACCTCTCGAGTTTGCCAGTGTTCACTATGCCGATAGGTAACTGAACAGAATAAATTTTCAATCTTTAAATCTCTTTGAATGATCAATCACTTATCTGGAAAGGCCTTGAAATCAATGTTACCATCTGGGGACTATCTCTGACCTAGTGATAATAAAAAGACTCAAAGGAGGTCTGCAACCAAATGACTTTACTCAAAATAACACTTTACAACTGAATCAGTGGAAGCAAAGATGCCTCTCCTTCACTTGACAATTTATGCACCACCTTGCAGAAATCACAATCTAAGTATATCTCAAAGCAAACTCTTACACTGTTGTACCATTGAATTACAAATAACACTCATCTTGTATCCTTGGGTGACTCTACAAATTCCAAGACTATAATTGTATTCATCTTGACTCAGGAAAAATGACTAAATTGTGGGAGTTAAGCCCCTATTAAGGGGTCTTATTAAAAGAAGTTGAAATTTTAGGAATATTACTTCATAAGTCTATGGTTAAAATTTCATCAACAACAAAAATATATGAATTTTCATGGGGTTATGGCCTCATTTATGCTCCCTCACTTTCAAACATATACTGCATTACATCTGTCCTTATGCATAGAATATAATTTCCAAATTTCATAAAGATCCATTCAGTAGTTTTGACCTTGTTTTTGGATCATAAAAAGATGACTAAAATTTGGGAGTTCAGGCCTTCTTTAGTGGGTCTTGGAGTCCTCATGAGAAGCAGAAACTTTGGGAATACTTCTTGATTTGTGTCAATTACCTATGGTTGAAATTTCATCAACATTGGAAATTTATGAATTTTCATTGGGGTGGGGGGAATCTGCCTCATGGAATTCAAACCAAACATACTGCATTATACCCACCCTTATGCATTGAATCTTAGTTCCAAATATCGATGCATTCAGTAATTTTGGTCCATGAAAAATGATTAAAATTTGGGGATTTTAGGGGGTCTTAGAATCATCCAAAGAAATGGAAATTTTGGGTATATCTTTTAATTCAATTCTAAATTTCATCAAAATCCAAAGCATATGAATTTTCATGAGTTCTGCTCCCCTTTATGTCCCTTCAAAATTGTATAAAATATACCGCATTACCCTTCTCCCTAGGCTTGAATTTTGTGTTTCAAATTTCATTAGGCTCAGTCCAGTAGTTTTCAAGCCTAAAAGTAACACAAGAACACACAATATTGATTTTTATATACTAGATAATATATATATACATACACAATATTTATGTGTGTGTGTATATATATATGTGTGTTTTTTTTCAGTGTTTACAAATAACACAGAAAAAATAAATAATTTTATGACTCTGCCTTACTTAAAGCAGGCTATAAAGAAAAAATTACCTATATTAACCCTATTGACGTTAATTCTACCTCTATTAATCAGGACATGAAATCAAGTTGTAATGATATTAACAATATTAATTTTATTTCGAATAACGACACCAAATCGAGTAATGTAATTCTGCAGCGTTTTTCATTGAGGACTTTGAAATATAATTACCCTAATAAGAAGGTATGTCCCAGCAAAACAGTTTGGTTAATAATTCCATATGGTAAGCAGATCAAATCCAACCTTCCTTACCAGTTCCGTGAAGCTATAGAAAAGAATTTCCGAAGAAATTCAAGGTACTATTCGATTATTAATTTACACCAAATCAGGATAGGTTTTTCTAACACAAAAAGATCTTTCACAAATCATCTCTTTGCATAATAATAAGTTGTTAAATACAAATCCACTTAATGAAAGTACTAACACTGATTTTGTTAACACTAACTATTTTTTAAAATAATAATAACAGCGGGGTTATTGTTTCTGAAATTGACTCCAATTGCATTCGTTTTCTTAGCAGTAATTCTAAAACTAGAAACTCTATCAATGTAAAATTACTTTCAGTTCTGATGTCTCTTTTTATATAGGTAGTTCTTCATCTCAATTATCCAAAAGAATATCTAATCATTACTCTCGCCTTTCCCTCTACTTTTATTCAAGTTATGCTCCTCTAGCCCAAACCTGTCTGAAATTTTGTCTCTCCTCCCTTTAAAAATTACGATTTAACTCTCATTTCTGTTACCGATTTAAGCATTTAATCTCACGGTTTAAACACTGCTGTGTTTCTTTCAACTTTGTTTCTAAAAACCCAAGGAATTTAACCAGCATGATGTACTGCTGCCTGTTCCTCTCTCTCTCTCTCTCTGAAACACTACTTTCTTTCCCCCACTTCCTCTTCGACTTGTACGTGTCCCCAAACCTATTATAACCAGTTCACTTTCCAACTTCATCCCAATTCGTATTGGAATTTCTATGCTGATAGAAGACAAGACGAAGCTCTCTTAGCCCGCGATACGCCCGTCCTCCCACCCCCTCCAGCAGTACCGGAAGTTTAGATCATTTTCCATCCTTAGCTGTCTCCCGCGAACACTGCTAGTGACATTATACCACCCCTCCCCTCTTATCGACCTTATATCACATAAAGATTGGGTAGTATATGAAGGTTGTAGGTATTTTTTTGTTTATGAATTCTGCCAAATGCAAGCTTTCTTTTCAGGTACACGACACTGCTTTCCCCCATCCCAGACTCGTGCTTCATCATAGGTTAGCTACTGTCATCTCAGCCTATGCCCCTCAACCGGGGTTACCGGATGGGCTGAAAGACCAATTCTATGACACCCTCTTGCAAACTACCTCGTCGACGAGTGACAGGGACCTTCTCTTTGTGGCTGGTGACTTCAATGGTCATGCCGGACGTCGTGCTGGAGGCTTCCATGGCATACATGGAGGCTATGGCTTCGGTTCTCGCAACGAGGAGGGAACCAGACTGCTGGAGTTCTGTGATACAACCGATCTTATGGTTTGCAATACCAACTTCAGGACACCTGCCTGTCACCTAGTCACCTACCAATCCGGCAGACACTCTAGCCAAATCGACTACATCCTCGCCAGAAATAGGGAAAGAGGGTGGCTTATAAATGCCAAAACCTTCCCTGGCGAAGAATGTACCCGCCAACACAGATTAGTAGTTAGAGACTTCGGGATCAAGGCAAAATGGGTGCCCAGAATTAGACTGGCTTGGAGGAGAAGGGTGTGCAAGCTTAAAGACTCTGCAAATGGACGAAGATTTAGAGACATGTTACTCGAAGCATTTGACGAAATAGAAGGGGATATAGCATCAGACAACGTGGAAGACAATTGGAGATTTCTGTGGGACAACCTACTGAGAGCCACCGACCAGATCTGTGGCTGGGGTAAAGTCCCCTCTCGACCCAGAGTAGTATGGTGGTGGAACAAGGAGGTAGACAGGACTATTAGACAAAAGAAACAGGCTTGGAAGGACTGGAAGAACGGTGGTAGCAGGGAATTGTACCAATCGGCCAGAGGTGAAGCTAGGCGACAGGTTTATTTAGCCAAAGGGGAAGCAGATAAGGAAAGATTTGCCAGTGTTCTGTGCCGTGAGGACCAAAGGCTTGAGGTATTTCATGTTGCAAGACAGTGTAGGAGAGAGAATAGTGATGTCGTAGGAGAGAAATGTGTTCGCATAGATGATGGTACGCTTGCACTAAATGAGGCTGCAAAGAAAGAGGTCTGGAGATGCCACTACGATAGATTGCTCAATAAAGAGAATGAATGGGAGAAAGAGAGTCTACCGTATGTCGACCCAACAGAGGGACCCAGCTATCCGAGTTGACAGTACCATGGTAGATAAAGTAATTAAGAGTATGAAGACAGGGAAAGCCCCCGGCCCATCAGGAATCACTGCAGAGATGCTCAAAATATCTGGCAGTGTCGGCTATAGCCTAGTCACCTGTATTACGAACCAGGTGATACAGGAAAGAGTCATACCCAATGACTGGTGTAGCAGCACCATAGTCAACTGCTATAAAGGTAAAGGTGATGCTTTAGATACAAATAATTACAGAGGCATCAAGCTGTTAGATCAGGTTATGAAAGTTACGGAGAGGGTCATAGCCCAACTAATTAGGGAGCGAATCAATTTAGATGAGATGCAGTTTGGGTTCGTGCCAGGTAAAAGCACCATTGATGCCATATTTCTAGTAAGACAGCTGCAGGAGAAATACCTAGCCAAGGATAAACCTCTGTACCTGGCTTTCATTGACATGGAGAAAGCCTTTGACAGGGTCCCCCGATCCCTTATCTGGTGGGCAATGAGGAAACTTGGGATAGAAGAATGGTTAGTGAGAGCTGTGCGAGCCATGTACAGAGATGCTGTCAGTAAGGTGAGGGTTGGAAATGAGTACAGTAATGAATTCCGGGTAGAAGTAGGGGTCCCCTCCTATTTATCATAGTCCTCCAGGCGATCACAGAGGAATTCAAGACAGGTTGCCCCTGGGAGCTCCTCTATGCTGATGACCTTGCACTAATTGCTGCGTCACTATCAGAACTAGAGGAGAAGTTTCAGGTGTGGAAGCAAGGACTAGAATCGAAGGGCCTTAGAGTCAACCTAGCTAAAACCAAAATCCTAATAAGTAGGAAGGTAGATAAAACACAAACCCCTTCAGGTAGATGGCCCTGCTCAGTATGTAGAAAAGGTGTAGGTAGTAACTCTATAAGATGTTACCCAGTGAAAGCTATGGACACGTAAGAGGTGCAGGAATATCAAAGGAGGATTAACTAGGAAGTTAGTTTTTGTATGTGGCAAATGTTCAGGTGCAATAAACACTGTAAACAAACAGGAAACAACTTCTGTCTCAGGGAGAAAAACTAGAGGTAGTTGATAGCTTCCGCTATCTGGGTGACCAAATTAGTAGTGGGGGTGGGTGCGCTGAAAGTGTAGCTGCTAGAATAAGAATAGCCTGGGCAAAGTTCAGAGAGCTCTTACCTCTGCTGGCGACAAAGGGACTCTCACTCAGAGTAAAAGACAGACTGTATGATGCATGTGTACGAACAGCCATGCTGCATGGCAGTGAAACATGGGCTGTGACTGCTGAGGACATGCGTAAGCTTGCAAGGAATGAAGCCAGTATGCTCCGAAGGATGAGTGATGTCAGTGTGCATACCCGACAGAGTGTAAGTATCTTGAGAGAAAAGCTGAACATAAGAAGCATCAGTTGTGGTGTGCAAGAGAGACGATTGCGCTGGTATGGACATGTGGTGAGAATGGACGAGGATAGCTGCGTGAAAAAATGCCACACCCTAACAGTTGAGGGAACCCGTGGAAGTGGTAGGCCCAGGAAGACCTGGGCTGAGGTGGTGAGGCAAGACCTTCGAACATTGGGCCTCAACGAGGCGATGACTTCTGACCGAGACCTTTGGAAATCTAAATTCGACGACTGGCACCCGTGCCAACGTCGTCTCCTTCATTGGACACGAAACTCAGCTTGCGAAGACTTATTGGGGCAAGCGAAAGCGAAATCGGGATAGCACTTGTGCACAGCGTCGCCTTTCTGGCACTTGTGCCCGTGACATGTGTAAGGATTTTCGAGCGAGATCGTTGCCAGCGCCCCTGGACTGGCTCTTGTGCGGGTGGCACATAAAATACACCATTTTGATCGTGGCCGTTGGCAGTACCGCCTGACTGGCCTTCGTGCGGGTGACACGTAAAAGCACCCACCACACTCCCTGAGTGGTTGGCGTTAGGAAGGGCATCCAGCTGTAGAAACTCTGCCAAATCAGATTGGAGCCTGGTGTTGCCATCCGGTTTCACCAGTCCTCAGTCAAATCGTCCAACCCATGCTAGCATGGAAAGTGGACGTTAAACGATGATGATGATACTGGGCTTTGTAAATTAATCTGGTATCTAAAAGATCGTAATAAACGATTTGATTTGGAGTGGAATATCCTCTCTATATCTTTGCCGTATGACAGAGGTAAATCTTTTTGTTCGCTTTGTAACAGTGAGATGTACTTTATCCTGTTCTCAGAGAATCCCTTGTAAACACATTTATAGGGCACGTTTATCGTTGCAAACAATGACAGAAACATACCCTTAGTTCCTATAAGTGGTTTCTTTCAACTCTATAAAATTTGACCTTTGACTGTCTTCTTACATTTCACTTCCACTCAATATATCTACTCCCAAGCCTTTAAGCTTTATTCTGATTCACATCGCTCTATATCTCTCCACTATTAGTTAGTTTTCTGATAATTTCTTTCTTTCTCCTCCTTCTCTTTCTATAAACTACGTTGACGTATCTACTAACAGTTAAAAACTTACTAGCGTTCCCTTCATCATATACGCAGTCATCACATTCTGTTAAAATGTTTTATTGATGTGTTTGGTTTATTTCTTTCCCTGATGAGAGGATTGCACTGTTTTACACCATTTTATTCGTTCTAGAATAATACCAATGTTTTCTTTGAAACATGTTAGAAGTAAAAAGATTTAAATAACACCTGCGTTTAACTCCATATATATATATATAGGCGTATGAGTGGCTGTGTGGTAAGTAGCTTGCTTACCAACCACATGGTTCCGGGTTCAGTCCCACTGCGTCGCACCTTGGGCAAGTGTCTTCTACTATAGCCTCGGGCCGACCAAAGCCTTGTGAGCGGTTTTGGTAGACGGAAACTGAAAGAAGCCCGTCGTATATATATGTATATATATATATATATATATATATATATGTGTGTGTATGTTTGTGTGTCTGTGTTTGTCCCCCAATATCGTTTGACAACCGATGCTGGTGTGTTTACGTCCCCGTAACTTAGCGGTTCGGCAAAAGAGACCGATAGAATAAGTACTAGGCATCCAAAGAATAAGTCCTGGGGTCGATTTGCTCGACTAAAGACAGTGCTCCAGCATGGCCGCAGTTAAATGACTGAAACAAAGAGTAAAAGAGATATATATGCATATGTCCATACATATATGTACATATATGTGTATATATACATGCATATATGGGTACAGGACATCAAAAAAACGTTGAACTCAATGAGAAACGAAAACATAGAAAACGAACTTTTTTCGAACAACGAAAAAACAGAGAAACGAGATGTGCAACATAAAGAGTATACCCCTTCGTCAGTTGTCCCTGTTTCATCTACCCCGCTTTTCGAAGGCAAGGACAATACGCTACTTCGTTGAAACAGTCCTTCCCACAAAGCAAATTAAATAAAATTTGGGATTTTTTGCGGAGGGTGAAAATGTTAACAAGAACAGGACAGTGAAAACAAGACAGTAAAAACAAACGGTGAGGGCTGTTGAGCCAAGATGATAGAAAAATTATGAACGCTAGGTAGACGAGCCATGAGAGAAGACAGGAAAAGGCACGTCTTTTCTTTAGGAAGGAAATGAACAGAAAGAGAGATCCCCTTTCGTCATGTGTCAGCGATGAGAGAGTCAAGGAGGAAGAGTGAGAGAGAGAGAGAGGGAACGGTGAAAAGGAGAGAAGAATAGGGAAAGAGTGGGAGAGAAAAACAGGATGAAGAAGAGAGAGATAGATAGAAGAGTGCGCATCAAAACTTACTTGGAAAAGGATACGTGGCATTCGATCATATAATCTATATATATAAAAATGAGAATGTGTGTCTGTCTGTGTGTGTGAATCCCTAAAACTCGAGAACTACGCAACCAATTTCATTCAAATTTTACACATGCTTTACTTAGGGTTCCAGTTGTGTTTTAGTCAAAAAAATTTTTTTTTACATCTTGCAGAGTTCGAGCCCACGGCAAAATAATATCTCCTCCACTATTTAAGTATTGCGTGTCAAAAGTGAAACAAAAACACTCATGTCAAATACTTTCACTTTAAAAATGAAACTATTCCACTAACTGAAACAATCACATTTCGATACTGTAATGACAGATACTTTCAGAGAGAGAGAGAGATGTATATGTATATATATAGATGTATATATACACGTATATATATATATATATATATATATATATATATATATATATATATATATACATATATATATATATATATAGATCTATATGCATACATGTATATGTATACATATGCGTAGATGTATATATATATATATATAGATGTACATGTAATATGTACACATATATACATGCATACAGATATCTATACATATATACACCCATCATACACATACACATGGACACAAACACACACATTAGTCATTTGTTTTCTTATCCAAAACTACGTCAAAAGTACTGAATGGATCTTTATGAAATTTGGAAATTACATTCTATGCATAACGGCCATAACTCCCATGAAAATTCATATATTTTTGATGTTGATGAAATTTTAACCCGAACATAACAGATGAGCATTATTTGTAATTCAACGGTCCAACAGTGTAAGACTACCCTTTCAGATATACTTACATTGTGATTTCTGCAATGTGGTGCATAAATTGTCAAGTAAATGAGACTCATCTTTGCCTCCACTGATTCACTTGCAAAGTGTTGAGTAAAATTATTTCGTTGCAGACCTCCTTTGAGTCTTTTTATTATCACTGCGACACACATAGTCCCCAGTTGGTAACATTGATTTCAAGGCCTTCCCAGATGAGAGACTAGTTGTTCTAAGACATTTATCGATTGTAAATTTTGTCTGCAATTTGGAAATTATATTCTATGCATAACGGCCATAACTCCCATGAAAATTCATATATTTTTAATGTTGATGAAATTTCAACCCGAACATAACAGATGAGCACTGTCTGTAGCTGGTCTTCTCTTGGAAGAGCCCCGCTTCTCACATGGACAACTGTATGTTGGCTGCTCAAGAGTGGGCAGCAAAAAAAAAACCTATTTGCATATGCTCCACAAGGGAAAACAAGGAACATTGTTTACAACGAGGTGTTATAATCACAACAGCAACAAAGTATGTACATGATCACCTTCTTTTACGAAACTTCATTGACTTTCATATATTTATATTGATATACATATATATACGTGTGTTTGGGTGCGTGTGTGTGTGTATATATATATCTCTCTATATAAAGATGAGAATGTGTGTCTGTCTGTCTGTGTGTCTGTGTGAATCCCTAAAACTCGAGAACTACACAACTCTCTTTTACAAACCCAGTGAAAATACATATATTTCATATGTCAAAGAAATTCAAGCAATACATATAACACCAAAGTTAAAAACATTTCCAACAATTCCACAATCCCCAACCTCCAGAGCTATTGAAGAAACTGTTATCATCAACTGTCCAAGATTCCTAACATTTGCAAAACAAAATTAGACAATACGACGCTGTACTACAGATGACATCATTTAGAACCACAAGAGATTTAACTGAGGCAGCATTCATCCAAACTTTCAAGATCCAACCTCAGATTTATCATCGCATTGTCTCTCTACTATCTCTGTCAAATGAATCACCAAAATTGGCCTTTCATTATTTATAATTTGTACCTGTTTGTTTGGTTATGAAATAAAATACACAAAACGTGTTTCTGAATTACGTGTATTTACTTTATATACATATGAGTTGAAAACTTTCTTCTAGCATTCCACTTAATATGCTGGTATGGATTGGAGAGTTATTAATGTAGAAATATGGTATCGTAGCTACTAACAGTTGAGGGTTGCGTAGTCTAGACGGCGTTTTTAGATTTCATTATTCTCTTTAACCCGGGCAACGCCGGGTATTTCTGCTAGTAATATATAAATATATGCATACATATATGTACATACCTACATATATATGTATATATACACGCATATATGGGTACAGAACATCAAAAAACGTTGAACACAATGAGTATTTACAGAAGTGAATAATAATATTAAAAAAAGGTAAAGAAAAAAAAAGCAAATTTGAATTTTAACCTTTGTCCGCAAAAATAGTGACATGTATGGATAAGCGTACCATAGTGTAAAAGTGCAGAAGTTGCTCTCGCCTAAACCCGCCGGCATTTGCTGTTTCATTAAATTCTGTTTCTCTGAATCCCAAAGATATTTTTCACTTCTGTCTCACGATTTTGGCATTTGCTGTTTCACTCAATTACCGAAAATCCCAAAGAATATTCTCCTCGTGATGTATTTACTGCTTGTCCACCTCACTCTCTCTCTCTTCGATTTTACCACCCGGTTCACCAACTCTCCTCACCTTTAACCCTAACTCTGTATAAACCAGCTCAATGCTCTGCTTCCTCTAATAGAGTTTGAATTCCTCTGCTGATAGAATACGAAATTCAGAAGATGAACAGATAAGAATTTTATCATTTCAACCTCGTTCATGTACTCCTGTTTCTGCGTTGATCATAACCCTATCAACCCCCACCTCCTGTTCGTTCTTTATTATCTATCTATTTCTTTACCATGTAAATATAGCCTGATAGATTCGTCTTCCTTGTTTGTCTTACGTTCACGCATATCCGTTAATTGTCATATTTTATTTATTTTATTCAAGTTTAGCACTTCGTTACTTCATTCTCTCTAAATTTGTCTACTATAGTGCAGAAGTTGCTCTCACCTAAACTTGCTGGCTCGTGGTACGCCTGCCCCCTCCACCTTTACCGGAAGTTCCTATCCTCTGTCATCCTTGGTTCTCTCCTGCGAACACTTCTAAGGGCCTAATGCCATACCCACCACCCCAACCCAGGGTTTATCGATCATATAGCGCATAAAAATGGTGTAGTGTATGTAGGTTATTGTTTGTTTATGAATTCTGCCAAACGCAAGCTTACTTTTCAGGTACATGACACTGCTGTCCCTCATCCCAGGGTCTCACAGGCCCACACCCTCAGAGTTGGCACACTCAATGTTGGCACATTGAAAAGTAGGTCTGGTGAGATTGTTGGGATGCTTGAATAGAGACATGTAGATTTCTACTGCATCCAAGAAGCAAGGTGGAGAGGAGGTTCCGCTAGGTTCCTCACAGGCAAAGAACACAGGTACAAGATTTTCTGGGCAGGGAATACTTACGGAGTCGGGGGCGTGGGTATACTTCTTGCGGAGAAATGGGTTGATAAGGTAATCGAGGTAGTCAGAGTATGTAACAGAGTACTTAAGATTAGATTAGTGCTTCATCATAGGTTAACTACCGTTATCTCGGCCTATGCCCCTCTACCGGATGGGCAAAAAGACCAATTTTATGACACCCTATTGCAGACTACCTCGTTGACAAATGACAGGAATCTTCTCTTTGTAGCTGGTGATTTCAAAGCACATGTTGGACAGCATGCAGGGGGCTTCCATGGCGTACATGGAGGCTATGGCTTTGGTTCCTGCAATGAGGAAGAAACCAGACTGCTGGAGTTCTGCGATGCAAATGATCTTATGGTTTGCAATACCAACTTCAGGAAACCTGCCTGTCACCTAGTCACCTAGTCACCTACCGTTCCGACAGACACACTAGGCAAATTGACTACATCCTCGCCAGAAAAAGGGAAAGATGGCTGCTTATAAATGCCGAAACCTTCCCAGGCAAAGAATGTACCCCTCAACACAGATTAGTAGTTAGTGACTTTGGGATCAGGGCTACCTGGATGCCCAGAAATAGACCGGCTTGGAGGAGAAGGGTCTGGAAGCTTAAAGATCCTGCAAATGGACAGAGATTTAGAGATGTGTTACTCGAAGCCTTCAACGAAATAGAAGGGGATATAGCATAACATAATGTGGAAGACAACTGGAGGTTTCTACAGGACAACTTGCTGAGAGCCACTGACCAGACCTGTGGATGGTGCAAATTTATTTTTACTCTTAAATTTATTACTTAAGAGTAAAAATAAAAACCCTATCTGGCTAAATATCCCTTTCAACTTTACAATATCCACGAATATTTACAAAAAAATTATGAATATTTTACAAAAAAGAATTTTTTCTTGTCATACAGTCCGAATTTCTTACTCTACCCTCCCTAATGTAGGTACAATCATAGCTAGGTTAAACAGAAAGAACATTAGGTTAGCTAGAATCAATGAAGTTAGGAATAGTGGATACAGTTATATGAATATAAATATTAATCTAACAAATACCAATAGTAATATTGCTAATAATTATATAAATAGAAGTAGAAATAACAGTGACAATGGAAATTATGAGGATAATAGTAATATGCTTAGTCCTACCAGGGAGCTGTCTATTAGGATAGCTGGTCCCTCTACAAGGTCAACATTTGGCAAACTCTCCTCCCATTCATTCTCCACGTTCAGCAGTCTTTCATAGTGTCTTCTCCAAACCTCTTTCTTTTCCGAATCATTAAAAGCAAGTGCACCATCATCATGTGGACATTTTCTCTCCTGTAACATCACAATTTTCTCTCACACACTGTTTTGCAATCCGAAATACTTCAGTTCTTTGGTCTTCACGTCGCTGGACAGTGGCAAACTTCTTTTTCGCTTCGCGCTTGGCTATGTATACCGGCTGCCCAGCCTCCCTTTTGGCTACCTGGTACAGTTCCCTGCTACCCCACCCTTCCACACCTGTTTCTTTACTTTAATGGCTTTGTCTACAGTACTATTCCCCCACCACGTAACTCTAGATCTGGAAGGGACTTTGCAGCATCTGCAGACTTGGTCTGTGGCACTCAGCAAGCTGTCCCATAGGTATTTCCAGCTACCCTCTATGTCCAATGTCTGTTGCTCCTCCCTCTCATCAAATTTCTCAAAGAGGATATCCCTAAATCTCTGACCATGTGAAGGATTCTTTAGCTTCCAAATCCTTTTTTGGATTGGTCTGCTTCTTGGTATCCCTCTGGCCTCGAGTCTAAAGTCACTAATGACTAGCCTATGCTGGGGGGCACATTCTTCACCCGGGAGGGTCTTTGTATTTAAGAGCAACCCTGCGTCCCGCAGTCTGGTGAGGATGAAATCAATCTGGCTAGCAGAGTCACCTGATTGATAGGTTATCAGGTGGCTGTCTGGTTTCCTAAAATTAGTGTTGCAGATTAAAAGGTTACATGCAACACAGAACTCCAGTAGCCTAGTTCCCTCGTCGTTTCGGGAACCAATACCATGGCCCCCGTGTACACTATTGAAGATGCCTGATTTTCGTCCAGCATGCCCATTAAAATCTCCAGCCGCAAAGATGTCATTGCCACTCGTATTTGATGTAGCCTGTAGAAGGATATCATAAAGATGGTCCTTCTGATCATTTGGTAGGCCTGCTTGTGGGGCACAGGCAGAGATAATTGTAGCTGTGCTGTTCTGCAGGACGAGTCTAACCTTAAGCGCTCTATCACATCCCCTGACAACCTCTATGACTTTATCTACTCATTTCTCCGCAAGGAGTATGCCTATACCTCCCCCCACTCCATCCGTGTTACCTTGCCAAAAGATTTTGTACTTATGTGCCTTGCCTGTGAGGATCCTAGCTGAAGCTCTTCTCCATCTTACTTCTTGTATGCAGCATACATCGACACATCTCCTTTCAAGCATCTCTACAATCTCACTAGACCCACCTTTCAGTGAGCCTACATTGACTGTGCCAACTCTGAAAACTGGGAAAGGAATGTCGGGTGAGGCTTGGGGAGGAGAGATGTTATTCAGTGCCTGAAAAGAAGAGGGCGGTTTCGTGTTCGATTTTTTAGGCATACTTCATCTGTTCTCACTTCCGACCTGACATCATTCAAACATTCAAGTGTGTTAGGATTAAGATCGTAGCCCCTACTAGAGGTAGGATTAGGTGTTTTAGGTGTTAGCGGCATTGTGAGTATAAGCATTATGATCATTTTAAGGGGGAGGGGTGATTTCAAACAGAGAGAGAGAGGAAGCAAGTTCATCCATTGTGAGTATAAGCATTATGGTCATCGTAAGAGGGGGGTGATTTCAGACAGAGAGAGAGGAAGTAAGTTCATCCATACATACACACAAGCACGCATGCACACAGACACAGGCGAACAAGCACACACGTGCAGCCCATTAGCTGTCTCCTTTACTTGATATGTGCGTGGAAAATTACTGGGTAGTTGCTGGAATATTTCTAGATGGGACAAAATGAAACGAAGGATAAACGGTTAAGTAGGTAGGCAGCTAACCGAGTTGCGTTTTTCGGGGAGAGAGTGGGGGTGCAGGTAGTATAGAGAACAGCATCAGAGAGGAAGGCGGATTGAGAGAAGAGACATCTGGTAATGGTGGTGAGAAACCATTACCAGAAGAACGAAACAAAACGAAGGACAACTGAGTTAGTTGCTGATATCCCAGGAGAGAGAGACAGGAAGAGTGCAGGTAATATATAGAAAACAGCCCGGTGAGAAGGAACAGTGGAGAAGAGAGACATCAGGTAATGGTGGTGGGCGGAGAAAGAAATATCCGGTGTAGTTGGTGAGAAGATAGAGATAAAGATCGAAATATCCGGTATTGGTGGTGGGGGTGGGACAGCGTGGGCGCACCGCGAACGAACGAGTTAATTTGGGGAAATGGTGAGAGGATCGAACGAAAGGAGCAGAACTGTTTGGTATACATTAATAGTGTTCATGGTGGATGAGAAATTAAACTAGAGAAACGAGGAATATGAAATTAAACAGGCCAAGAGACGAGAATTATCCTAATTTAATTTGTTAGCATCTGAGAAAAATTAGCTGTTAGTAAACAGTACATTTAAATAGTAAACAATACATTTAAAGTGTTAATGGTTAATGAGTGAATGAAGGATCGAAACGAGACTTAGCTTAGCTTAGCAATGCATAATCAATATTTGGCGACTGGACAAGAATACGCGAGAGAATGGAATGTTAGGGGGCACATGGGACAGGGATTTTAAAACAGATAGATGCAACCGGGAGATAGATTAGAGGTAATGGGGAGAGAATCGAACGAAAGGAGCAGGACTGTTTAGTATACATTAATAGTGTTCATGGCGGATGAACATTGGGTCTATGATGCTGCTGCCGGGTCACTTGGTACAGGAGTTCTCGTAGGTTGTGTTTGCTGTTAACCATGGTGAAGTAATTCACAAACAATGTTGTGTTGGAACCTGTGCGAGTGTTTCTGGTTGCTGTGTATGTAGAGAGATGATGTTGATGTTGGGATGAATGCTGGCGACAGATATGGAGGTCACTGAATGCTACTCGGACAAAGTTGATGAGTCTCCACGTGGCTGCTGTTGTGTCGTCGCTAGAACTGGCCGTGTCCTGTGTGGTCAGTGGCTAGACCTTAAACGGTCTGGAACCGAAAGACGTCGACTCGATGTGTCGCTGAAGTTTTATAGTGAGCAGTCGGTGCAAACTGAGGTGTAGAAGCGACTGTCTCACATGACCTTATTTAAAGGCTGTGATTGGTTGGGTTGTACAATGGCGTGCACATTGGTTGCACATTGGCGCGCCAAAACGAAAACTTTTGAAATACAACCCCAAATATAATTGGTAGAACTATATACATGTTCAATCTCATGCGGACGTCTCGTGTATAGTTCTGCAAATTATATTGCTATGACGATCACATTGAAGAGTTGCGGACAATTACGTAAGTGGTAACAACGAAACCGGTCTGTGATTAATCTTTATATTTTGTATCTTTTCATTTGTCTTGCTCGCTTACGTTCTGGCGTTTGCTGAATTTTCTTGAGAACAATCTCTTCTTAGTGGTCAGACCGTAGGTGGTCTTCTTCTAGCATAATGGATGTCCACTTAGTGGTCATCTCTCTTATATGTATGTAATATAATTTTTCTGAATCTTCAGATTTTTCAATATGCTAGGCTACTGGTTCTAAATTGATATTAAATTAATACTCAATTTTTTTACCCTTATTATTTAAATTTATATATACAATATATATATATATATATATATATATATATATATATATATATATATATATATATATATATATATATATATATATATATATATATATATATATATATATATATATACACACACACAATATATATAGAGAGATTCAAATGAATATGGTACTTAAGTTGAGGCACCAGAATTTAGTACGGTATTATCCATACAATTTCAAAATAAGGTGATTAAAATCAAAATAAGCAACAAGGATATCCAGAGGTAATGCAGTACGATTGTTTCAAGTAACTCCATTTAATTGAACAATGAAATCATTACATCAATTTAAATGCAGAGCAATCCTCAGCTGCATAAAGACATAAAATTTAATTAAATTAAAACAGATGGACACATTAGTATAATTTTACCTAAAATCTCCAAGAAGGTAAGGAGATAGACAAAGAACATGCTGTCTTCACTTTAGCCTAGAAGCTTCTAAGCTGAAGTGAAGACAGTATGTTCTTTGTCTATGATGTGATGTAGTGTTGCAGGTGGAGATGATTGGCGGCCAGGGTTGTCAGCTTCGAGGATTTTGGGGAGGAAATAAATTGTGGTGATGCGTGGGGTGCGGACAATGAGGTTGGAGGCGGTGGGGGAGACGGGAGGAAGAGATGAGGTCATGGATAGTGGAGGACACATGGATTGCTAAGTACCTAAAGCATCGAGCAATGAGTATAAGTAGCGATCGTGATATCCACCACGAAGAAATGGAGTGTCGCGGAAAAGCGCACACAACCTAACACGGCGCACAAAGCTGTAGATATCGACACGAGTCCAAAATTCGTTGCTGGATGGAGTGAGAGGGATGAAGCGCAGACCCCTACTGAGGAGGGAGCGCTCCGCCTCAGAGAGGGTGAGATCTGGAGGAATGGTAGCAACAGACTGAAGTGGGGAAGGGGTGGATGGGATAGAAGTAGGAGGGGTGGTGGGTATGGTGGAAGGCGGGAGGGGATGGGGGTATGTGTGGGGGTGAGGGGGAACACATCAGGAAGAGGGGTAGTGGCATCGGGTGTGATGGAATAGAGGATTGAGTGGAGTTTACGTTGTTTGATGTGAGCAAGAAATTGATGAAAGAGATGATTTAAATGAATAATGTAACGTAACGTAGTGTTTTCATGGAAAGGCGGCTGAAAGGAGCAGATGGAAAAAGCAAAAGGGAGAAGACGGTCAATGGTGTGTATTTTGGAGGGATTAGAACGAATGGTGGCGCGCATAAGGCGGTAGGGTGTAGTACGGAGTATGGGTAGGATGGTTGTAGCAGAGTGGAGAGTGGGGTGTAAATGGAGGCGAAAACCTTTAGGGATGAAGCGGTGATGCAAGTAGCAATTGAGAAACGAAATGTGACTAGAGAAACGAGTTTTTAAAAAAATTAGTAGAGAAAGGTTAATAGAAGGCTGAAAGCAGCGGAAAGGAAGTGTGCAAAGGTGTTGTTTTAGACGGTGGTGGAGGTGGAGGAGGAAAGGTTTGTAATCGGGCATGATGTAAAACGAGAAGAGAATAGAAAGAAAGGAAAAAAAGGGAAAAAAGTAGGAGAGAGAAAATAGATAAAGACGTGGGGAGGAAAAATTCAAAAGGTGTTGGGAGAAAAAGAAGGCAAAAGGCGTGAGGAGAAAAAATGCAAAAGGCGTGAAGAGAAAAATATATATATAAGAGGTGGGATAAGAAAATAAAAACAAGGAAAGAAAGGACGAAGACGATAGAAACAGAGCGAAAAGGGAGAAGCGAAGACGAAAGGGAAAAAGAAAGGGGTGAGAGAAAGGCAGGTGCGGATTAGAAAAAAAAAGAGTAAGAACAACCAGAGTAGGAAGAATTGACAAATGGAAAAAGCAGAAAGTACAAAAAAGTTAAGAAAAGTTCAAAAGCTTCGAACGTCGTGGTGTATTGGAGCGATTTCTCATCAACAGAGGAGCCCAGTGTAATTCATGGGCAGGAGAGGTGCAGCTGAAGTGTACGAGAGTAGAAAGTCCAGGTAGAGAATCCAAATAGAATAGTCCAGTGTAGAAGGTGTAAAAGTTCGTTGGGTAATGAGAGGAGACAGGATCAACTGGTGCGAGTAATATATGGAGAGAATTCACAAAAAAGCAAAGGGCGAAGACAGGTGATGTAGACAACAAGCAAATGTATTAGCTTACCGCTCGGGAAGTGAAAAAGTTTTTAATGTTTCGAGCCTACACTCTTCCACAGAAAGAAACAAGGAAAGAAAATAAAGAATGTGTAGTGGCTAGCGATCTATCATGGCGAATGCCGGATAGAGGGATCACACAGGAGAGCTAGGAATAAGGGGAGGTAATAAAGTAGTGGTGATCCTAAAACGAAGGTGCGCGTGCGTGTGTATAAGAGAGCATGTATGTGCGTGTGGAAGAGAGCTGGTTACCTTGACGTGTGCCTGTGTGTATGTGTAGGTGCGTGGATGTGGGGCTGGCAAGTGGTCAGTGCTAGTGTGTGCTTGGTGGCGTGATGTAATGTGGTGTTGTGTGGTATGGTGGTGTATGGTGTAGTGGTGTGGTGTGATGGTGTTGGGATGTGGGGAAAGCAAGAGTGGGTGTGGGTTAGGCTGAGGGTGTGGTATGTGGGAGTGGGTGTAAGGGGTGGGATGCGATGGACAGGGAAAGTGGGTTGGATTGTGTGGGGTGGGGTTATGAGGGAGGGGTGACGATGAAGGGAGACGGGAAGAGAAACCGTGGGTAGGAGTGACGACAAGAGAGAAGGAGAGTAGGAGTGAAGAGAAGTAGGAGTTGGAGCAAGAGAGAAGTGGGTGGGAGGAAGTAGGAGAGAGGGGGAGGTGGTTAGATGAAGAGGAGAGGAGAGTTGAGCCCATGTGACGCAAAGGAGCGAAGAGAGAAGGTTAATCCCTATTCATGGCGCAAACGGGAGTCCGGATGGCCCCTGTGCAAGGACAATCCGACACAGACAGGTGTTGCAAAGAATGACCAGTAGAGCAGAAATGGCGCGAGACCGGGGTGTCATTGCCGAGTCGGATGTCCTGGAGGTGTTCCGCGAAGCGGTCAGCCAAGCGGCGTCCCGTTTGCCCGATGTATAGAGAAGGGCAGGGAGAGCAGGAGATGCAGTAGATGACATTGGTAGAAGTGCAGGTGAAGGAGTGGGTGATATGATAGGGTCGATGATGGGTGCCATTGAGGAGGTGGTGTTAGAGAGGTAAGGGCAAGTGTGGAAGCGTGGGCGGGAGTAGGGGAATGAGCCGGGTTGGGAGGTTGGGTTAGGGAAGAAGCTGTGGACCAAGAGGTCTCGTAGGTTGTGGGCTCGTTTGAAGGAGAGGAGGAGTCGGTTAGGGAAGATGTGCGAAGTGGAGGGGTCGGACTGGAGTCGCCGGAAGGCTCGGAGAATGGTGCGTTG